>NW_005875914.1:0-10967 GCF_000147115.1 Myotis lucifugus | reverse complement strand
TTTGGACTCTTTTTCAAGGGCAAAAGAAAACATATATTACCTTTCACTTATAATTTTAGGGAGTA
The DNA here is from genome assembly GCF_000147115.1 of Myotis lucifugus. Lineage (NCBI taxonomy): Eukaryota > Metazoa > Chordata > Mammalia > Chiroptera > Vespertilionidae > Myotis > Myotis lucifugus. Next base: position 10,902 of record NW_005875914.1, on the reverse strand, counting down.
AGAGAACATAATGTTTATTTCCCAAAGCTCAACTATGGACTGACTTCAAGTTAAAGAACTCGGATCTATGTACTCTCTGAGAATAGGTTGTCTAACAAAACAATTATACTTTCTCTTAATACTGTTTTTTTTTTTAAAAAAATATTACAGCCAATTGAAAAATAGTTAATATGGGATTTAAGAGCTTGTGCTCTGGAAGCAAGTAGACCTGGGTTCAAATCTTGGTTCTGTCACTTAATAGCTACATGATTTTTGGTCAAGTTCCTTGATCTTCTTGAGTCAGTTTTCTTATCTATAAAATGGGGATAATAATAGTACTGACCTCATAGGGTTGTGATGAAAATAAAATAACACATGTAATATATATATATATATATATATATATATATATGTGTGTGTGTGTGTGTCAATGTTTATATTAAATACTGAATGTGCTAATTTTTAAATTATAGTTAGGAAATAGAATTATTTTTCTTCCTAGATATTTCCAATATGAGGATAGTTACAGTTGTTTGTTTTACCTCCTTCATTTATTATTAGAGTGCCTGTTCTGGAACTAGTTGCTAGGATTGGTAACTTGTTAGCCATATTTACTAACTGTGTGATTATGGGCAAGTTATCTCACCTCTTGATGCCTCAGTTTCCTCATTTAGAAAATGAACATAATAATACAGTTAGAGTTGAAGCGGGAGTGAGTTAATATAAGAGAACTGCTTAGAAGAGTGTCCAACAATGTGTTCAAAATATCTTAACATTGTTATTATTATCATAACCTTGATGAGCTGGGGCTCATCAAGATTCCCTCAATACAGTGGGTTCAATTTATTCGTTGTACCTTTCCTTAAACTAAAGTTCAATTAAAGGGGATTGAAGGAAGGGTGAAAAGATGAGGGGGATTGAAAAATACAAACTTCCAGTTGTAAAATAAATAAGTCATAGGAATGTAATGTATAGCATAGGAAATATAGTCAATAATATTGTAATAACTCTGTAAAGTGACAGATGGTTACTCTACTTATCACGTTAAACACTTCATAAGGTACATATATAAATATTAAGTAATTATGTTGTACCTGAAACTACTATAATATTGTGTCAACTATACTTTAATAATAAAAATAAATTAATGTTTAATTGAAACCTGTTTAATTTAAAACATGTATCACAAACTTCGCCTTGCACGTAATGTTTAACCCTACATGTTCAAGACTATTTTGTAGGGTAAACTTAATGTTGTGGATTTTTATTCTTTCATTTTCATTTTTGGAAGCACAAGAAAAAAATGTGTTTATTTTGATTGAATGTGAAAATAATCATCATCAATATGGTTTCAGCATCTTCTCTCCGCTCATTCTGTACTCATCTTTTCCTAGTTTCAGATCTTATTTGCATGGGCCTGATAATGTTGAATATGACTATTATAGATGAGTGATAGCTTCCCTTTCACATGGAAGCCAAAGCTTCAAAGAGAAGATTAAAGAAGTATCTGTCATCTATATGCACAGGCCTGATATGAAATTCTCAGAGACTTTTAGGATAAACACAACTGTGTGTGTGTTTGTATGCTTTTTTCGTTCATATACTTCTAATGTGGTCTTTGCATTTGGGTTCAAAATTTTTAGTTTCAGACTTGTTGGGGTCTCTGGCTAAGGGATAATTGTTTTCAAAGTGGAGGATAAGAATTAGAAGATTTTGGCAGGATTTGACTAAATGCCACCTAAAGAGTGTAGAATTCTCTGGTGTGGCATCATTTTTCCAGAGAATGTGATGAAGGCAACCCATAGGATATGTTTAACAAGACAAGATCAAGACCTCAAGTGTGTCCAGCAGCGAATAATCTGTGGCTCCTCCAGTGAGGGATGAGGTTGCTCACCTTTTAGCCTTGCCTTTTAGAAGTAACCTCTGTGAACTGTGTGTGTGTGTGTGTGTGTGTGTGTGTGTGTGAATAGACTTTCTTTAGGGTGGTTCCTAATTAATACTTAGAGTAAGAGGAGAGGGAAAAAAGGTAGGGTAACAGGATAATTTTATAACTTCTGAAAAATAAGGGAACTAACATTCCACTTCATGTCACCTCATTTCAGTTCTACATGTGATTTTTATTGACAGAAATATTTAATTACAGTATTATCAAGAATAAAGCAGATTCTGATTTTTAACATCAAGATAAACCTACTGTATTTGATACTGTTAAATCTAATCTTTTTTTAATAATCAGCCTTCTTAAGTCACAGCTATTGGCAGAAGCAATACTCTTAGTATATGTGAACTTAAAACATCTTCCTAACTCACAAGAGAAATCCGAAGGCCAGGGGCACGTTATGTAGGTAGAGGAGGGGACTGAAAATATGTGTGTGAATTGGAGTGGGGCTTATGGAGGTGAGAGGACAAAAGAAGAGGCTGAAATCATGAAAAACATATTTTACCTACTTAACAATTTGCCAAGAGTTGGTCTTTTCATTGCTGTTGCATCACTAGGATTATTTGTGGGTAATACATGAGGACATTGGTTAACGAAGTTCCTGCTGTTGCCATTAACATTTTGGAGAGAGGAGTGCAGGTGCGCACACACACACACACACACACACACACACACACACACACGTGCGCACGCACGCACGCATATGCTCGCACCCTAATTTCTACTTATATTGAATTAGAGGTTGGTTAATGATTGGAATCAAGGGCTTGGGCGGTGCCTCAGAAGAAGATGGAAAATAGAAGGGGAAGATGACGGACTGCTCGGCCCTTTTATGATTAGCTTGATTAGCTGTGTTTTACAGAAAGGAGTTTTATGGAAAACTCTCCGCAGTGGCCAGCAGGTTCAGTGTGGAGCTGCATTGTCTGCTGGGTGGAGACTGACCCATCACGCCAGTTCCTGTTCGCGTGTCCCTACATCCGGGATGTTACAGCTTTACATTTCCCACCCCTTTCTCCTCTTATTCCCTTTTCTTTTCCGCGGCAGCTGGCAAAGCTGGCTTTAACTTTCCCTGCCATCTTACATTTCCCTTCCCCTGACTGCCAGTCCACAACTGTTCTGGGAAAGGAAAAGCCAAGCATGAGGTTTCTTCTCCATCTTCTCTTCCTCATCTCTGATCATTTCCCACGGATTCATTACTGGATCACGGCAACATCCGCCCCACGGATTTCCTTCCTCTCCACTTTCTGAAATTTTATCTTATTAACAAGTAGCCTAGATACTCACTGGGCTAATGTTTCTCCCTAAAGTGGTCACACATTATTTCAGTCACGTATGTACTGGAAGATACACAATTATCACCTACGCCCTTCTGTTAGTCTTTTTTGGGGGTGGGGGGGGGCGGGTAATGGATTCTTTTAAGAATTCGATAAAACTGTGACTCTCTAGCCAAGGGGGGAAATGCTCATATGCACATATAAACTCTTGGGAGGTCAAGATGAAGATAAGAATTATTCACTCTACTTAGTGGTATGGGAGGGTCACTATGTCCACAGCAAGAAATGACATGTGGTGATTGTAAGCGAGATGGGACTATGTTGAGAAATGAGTGAGAGGTGAGGAAATAAAGAGATAAACTATAGACACACTTTTGAAAATCTCACTGTGATGTGAGGGAAAAGAGGACGGCCAAGATGGAGGGATGTGAAGAGGGTGAGGGAAGGTTTGCTTTATTTTTATATTAACGAAATGCTGATGGAAAGTGCGAAATTGAGAGGAAGAGGTTGATTATATACAAGAGAAAATCAATATAGAAATAATGTAAGCTTCCTGTGAAGGCAGGAGGAAATGGGATCCAAAATACAATAGACTTTTGTGGGTAGCCACCATATATAACATTGTTTTGGAGGGAGGGGATGCAATTTAGATTCCAAATAAGTGACTTAAAAATGACCCTTCCTGCCACTGCTGTTTCATTAGTTTTAAGGCTTAAGGGTTGTCAGTTTTGCCAATCATTTCCCCAAATAAAAAAGGAGATGGCAGGCTTCAAGAGCCTCAAACTTGGCTCAGATACTAAAATGTTTGATGACCTTGTCAGTTGCTCATGCTTAACCTATAAAATTAAGAATAATTTAGGCCCAGAAGTATTTGAGCATGTGTTGCGGGCCGGGGTGGGGGGGGGATGTGTTGGAGGTGCCACTGGCATCTGATATCCAGGACCAGTGATGCTGGTTGTCCTATAATACAGGAGACAGGTTGTCACAAACAAAGAATTGTCCTGCTCAGAGTCTGTAAGCTCCTATGAGAAACCCTGGTCCATGGCTAGCAAACCTCTTAGGACATCTCCAGCAATGAGGTCCAAGTTATCTAAGGAGTTACAGTGAGTTAAATGCCGCTTTCAAGCCTTTGTGGCTCTTCCAAGTCCCTTGGGTTCTTGTCAAAGTGGGTAGTAGCTTTGGCTAGTTATTATTTAGCAAGCTTTTTGGACGGGGTGCTATAGCTACCATATGCCAACCCAGATTGAGAAAGACAGGCTTGACTCATCTCCATTCTTTTTCTTGTTTTTCAGGTACTACTGGGATTTTCAGCCCCAAGGTGAGTACTCGGACCATTTATGGTTTCACCCTAAGAAGGTGGAGACGGTATTGTTTCCTTCTGTCTCTTCTATAAAAGCTTCTCCGCAGAGTGGCATCAGCCATTTCTGAGGAAAGTGAGTGGAGCGTTTAATTAACCTTCATCCTGCTGGGCCCCCCCGCCCTGCTTTTTAGCAACAAGGGTCTTTGACGCTTCCTCTGTCTGAGTGGATTGGTGCTAGATTATTTTATAGAACTAAAACCATAATATGCTATTATATCTTGAGCTTTGTGAGAGGCCAACAGGATCCACAAGCATTCAAATAAAATGGTAGCCAAGCCCATCCTAAAAGCCTTGGGAGGGCTCCAACTCGGCTCATCCTTCATTTGCTCCAGAAATAAATTCCGGCGTGTTACCTCCCCGATCACGGTGCTCTGCCACACAGCCTGCCTGTCTGGCAGAGGAGAAATGTCAGAAATGGAGCAGTGTTGAAATTCCCACCAGAACAGTGTTATCACATTTTAATATGAGCCTCACTGCAGCCTCGGAGCGTCTAATTACTTTCAAACCATTGTTTTCCTGCCTTTGCTTGATGAACCCAGCAGCTGGCATGATTCTAAAAAGTACAACAGACAGCTGTGTGCAAGATTAAAGAAGAAAAAAAAGAGGACAGGATTGGCACACATTTTTAAAAGGTTCAAAATTAGAATATTTTTTTTTCTGAATTCCAACAGTTTGAGGGGATGTCTTTAAAGTCTAGGCTTTCCTTCTTTCCAGCACTCTGGTTGAGAATGTCAGAAACAGCCTTGTGAATGTTAATTATCTTACCTTATTAGAAGTAGAGATTTTTATTTTCTCAGATAATCACAGAAAGGAATAGACCAAATTTGCAACTACTTTATGAACTGTTTTTGCGCTATAACTTTTTAACCAGTTGTAAACTTTCCCCATACTTCTTCTTCTTTTACTGTCACTGTATCTCATCTCAGTGAACAGTAATGCCTTAAAGAAATTTAAGTTGTGCACGATGATACTAGTTTTATTAAAATTTTAATTTTCCTAGCTCATACTTTGTTTTCATGTATTTCAAGTTTTTTTAAAGCCAACTTTAACAAATGAAAATATTATATTTCTAAAGCTTCTTAATTCTTGTAACTTAAAGCCATACTATTTATAGTATTTTAAATAATATGATGTGTGGTTACTATATATCTCACTGTCCTAAGACATTTATGGCAAAAACATAGGTTGAGAATAGAAAATTATATGTAATCATGTAGCAGTTTGCTTTGTAATATGTGAATATGCTATTCAGGGAATGGCCCTACAGTTCAGGGCTTAACAGATGTTAACCAAAATCCACAGGGGCCAGAACATGAATGTGAACTGGCAGAAATGAATGGAACTGCGAGGGTAGAATTAATTACCTAAAGGAGAAATAAAGAATTAGTGTCAGAGATGTGGTATAATAATATGTTGAGAAGAAAAAATAATTTTGGAACTTAACACAAGAGACTCTCTGGAGCTAAAAAGACAAAGGGCACATCTTACCAGATGCTAATAATAGTGGCATGGCAGTCATCTTCCAGCGCGGGGCAACTTCTACACAGCCTTTCTCTCTTATTGAAAAAAGAGTTTATTTAGAACAGAAAACTATTGACCTATTGGCAGTGGCTGGATATATGTAGCAGAGTCTTTGCTTATTTGGAAATAGTAGTAAATGTAAAGAAAGATCAAGTAGCAAAACCCGTTGTTGTTTTGCCCACAGCCTTGCTCTTCCCTAAGGCATGCTTTTGGGGCAGGGGGAGGGAGAATGTCCTTTACCTTGAAGCCCTTTTGATCAAGTCTTAGTTCACTGTGTGCTTCAGAAACTGGTAGAGGGGGTGGGTACAGGTCTGTAGGAGGTTCTATAGGCCAATTTAGGATTGTACAAAGAAAAGGAATATGTAAGAAAGAGACCAGCTAGCGGAAGAATTGTGAAAGCCCTGGAAGACGAGGTAGTGTTGGGAAGGGAGTGAGAAGGGACAGAAATGATAGCCCCAGACTCTCCTAGCATTTGTATCTGTGGCAGGATCTTCTGTGTAGGAAGATGACGGGTGAATTTTATTAACTCTGCACACAAAATACACCCGTGTGTTCTTCAGGGTATTTGGACTAAACCAGAGTCTGGTTCCTGGAAGGAAAATTAGAAAAGGTCCCTTATTTATAAAGCCCTTTGGTAGCACATATTTAAACATATGTTTGTGGTGATGATTTGGTACCATGTGCTGTAAGAGTAACCTTTAAAGAAAGATGCTTGCTCAGACATGGAGAAGGATTGCAAGCAACGTTTTTCTTATCAATCCCAGGTTTCCCATTCAATCCCATGGTTTAATGCGCTGGAGGAGTAACCATTGAATAGCATTAGGGAGAGTCTTATTCCTGTTCTGGAAAAGAAACATGCTTGACAGAAAGAGCGTGGAGGTTGAGGCTTGACAGACCTGGGTTCAAAGCCCAACTGCACTGTGTAGCTAAAGGTCATTCGACCTTAGCAAGTGGCTAAATTTCTCTGATCCTCAGCTTTCTTATCTATAAAACAGGGATTGGACCAGACACTGAGCTAAGTCCTTTACACGCATTATCGTATTTAACCCTCAGAACATCCCCACGAAATAGGTGCTATTAATATGCCCATCGACAGATTTGGAAAACTGAGGCACAGAGAGGTTAAGAGACTTGTTCAAGATCGTGCCTCTCAAGGATTCCAACTTGGTCAGTGTAATTCTATAGCATACATTTAAATATATAGAAAACATTTAATGAGATAGAATTCATATACCATAAAATTCACCCTTTTAAAGTATATGTCAGTGGTTTTTAGTATAGTCACTGAGTTTGTGTAGCTATTACCACTATTAATTTTGGAACATTTTCATCACCCTAATAAGACACCTGTACTGATTAGTAGTTCCAGAACCCCTACTCTCCATGGCGATATCTTATTGCCTCATTGCAGGGTTGTTATGAGGACTAGTTGCAATATGTGTCAGCCTTAAGCACGGTACCTGCACATACGAAACAGTAAGAAAATTTAGTTGAATGTATGATAGTATTAATGGTAATTCTTTTTCCCTCATATTTCCACCCAAATTTTCTTATTGGTCCACTGTCAACTTCCTGAATTATGTTCATTGAAAAAAAGAATGAAACATAGAGAAAATAAAACATAATCCAAATATTTATTACTTTAATGTAGAAGGGACATGAATGAAAGAGCTCTTTTAATGAGCTCAAAGATGATTGGAGAACATGGGAAAGCCTTTTTATTTTTTAAAATATTTTTATTGATTTTTAGAGAGAGAGGAAGGGGGCAGAGAGAGGGAAAAAAAACATCGGCTGGGGGCGTCAATTGGGGGAAAAGGAGACATACGTAAAACTTTAGACAATAAAAAAACCAAACATCGATGTGAGAGCAGAACATCGATCGGCTGCCTCCTGCATGCCCCACACTGGGGATCGAGCCTGCAACCCAAGCATGTGCCCTGACCGAGAATCGAACCAGCGACCTCTCAGTGCATGGGATGACACCCAACCAACTGAGCCACACTGGCCAGGGCGCCTTTTATTTTTAATAAGACATAGATTCCCTTGATATTTCAAGTCATGCTTACTTTAAGAACTTTCATCCACTTAATTTTTCACTTAAAGTTGCAAAGAAAACTCATTGGAATTTTTGCCATGGAACTTTTACCGTTTCACTAATCAGACATCTAAAAAAAAATGATTGTTCAGATGTCTAAACAATAATATTAGTTTTTCCCTTTACATACGACCACAATATCATTTTATCGCTTGAGAAAACTGACTTACTTCATTTAGTTTAGTTTCCCCTTTTGTAAAATAAGTTAATTATTGCCAGTTCTAATTTAAATTTCATTGCAATAAAACCGTCTTCACACGTATTAGAAAAATTGCCACCATGGACCCAGAGTCTAAAGCAAATGACACAGTATTTAAATAAAAATTTTAAGAAGACTGAAAATGTTGTAAATGTGTATAACAAAATCCTATTTTGTTGGTCCAGTGATCACTCGTATTACATTTGTGATAGTGGTAAATATGGGCCAGGGAAATTTCTTGCCAACTTGAAGATTCTGCATGGATAGCAGCAGTGGTTCTCAACCTCCTGGCCCTTTAAATACAGTTCCTCATGTTGTGACCCAACCATAAAATTATTTTCGTTGCTACTTCATAACTGTAATGTTGCTACTGTTATGAATCGTCATGTAAATATCGGATATGCAGGATGGTCTTAGGCGACCCCTGTGAAAGGGTCGTTCGACCGCCAAAGGGGTCTCGACCCACAGGTTGAGAACCGCTGGCATAGAGGGTTTCTGAGAAAGTTATTCAGTATATTTTAATATGAAAAATTTTCATTCTGTGACCATTAAAAATATATATTGAAATGGCAAGCCTATATCTCTTGTCAAAGCAAATTTATCCCTAAAAATATAGCTTGCCAAAAGCAAATAGTGCACAGTGGAGTAAGGTAAATATTATAAAGCCACATTAACTATAGATTAAAAGAGATGTATCACTATAAAAAGTGATATCTATCAGAGAATTAGAAATTTTAACACTGACTGGATATTTTATATTAAAGAGGAGATGGAGGAAGGGTTAGGGGCAATAAATGGTGATGGAAGGAGACGACTTGGGGTGGGGAACACACAATACAGGGTACAGATGATGTGTTGTGGAATTGTGCACCTGAAACCTGTATAATTTTGTAAAGCATTGTCACCCCAATAAATCCAACAAAAAGGAAAATTTTTTTAAAAAAGAAACGACTTAATTTTTTAGGTATGACAATGCTTTATGCTTATGTTTTTAAAAAGAGTCCTTATCTTAGAAGAGGTTTACTGTGATATTTAAAGATAAAGTGGTACTTGGCTGGCATATTATTCAAAATAACTCAGGAGGGGAGAGAAATTTTGAGGTGGAGTTGTAGATAAAACAAGTTGGATCATAAATTGACTCTTGTTGAAGCTGGAGTATGTGTACCTGGGGGCTTATTATACAGTTTTGTCTACTTTGATACATGTTTAAAATTATCCATAATGCAAAGAGAAAAGCAAAGAGAAATCCAGGTTGAGATTAACACATTAAGTGCCCAGTCAGTCACCGGTGACAGACACTATACTTTCCATCCGGAAGACAAAACAGGCTGGGCGCTTAACGTGTTAATAAAAAAAATGTGCCATTATTCTTTTATTTCTATTGTGAAACCTCATGCATTAATGCATAAGATACTTTATGTATCTTGAACACAAAATGCATAAAGTAGTTAGCTGTTTTTTTGAAAAAACTGTTGTTTCAAGTTTAATGTTTTGTGATGAAAGAGCATGAGCTTTGAAGTCAGACCTAAATTTGAATCCTGACTCCTATACTTAACAAGCTGTATGAGCTACAGCAAGTGACATAACCTCCTCATTTACAAATTCTTGCTAATGATATCTACTTCACAGTTACTATGTATGAGTTGTAATGAGGTGTTTTTTTTTATTAATTTAAATTCTTTATTGTTTAAAGTATTACATAAGTCTCCCTTTCCCCCCAATGACCTCTCCCAGGCCGCCCCTACCCCCCAGCACATGCCCCCACCGCAACCCCCATCTGTGTCTATTGGTAATGCTCATATCATGCATACAAGTCCTTTGGTTGATCTCTTACCCCCTCACCCCCCACCTTCCCTCATAGGTTGGACAGTCTATTCGATGCTTCTATGACTCTGCTTCTGTTTTTGTTCATCAGTTTATGTTGTTCATTATATTCCACAAATGAGTGAGATCATGTGGTATTTATCTTTCTCTGACTGGCTTATTTCACTTACCATGATGCTCTCCAGGTCCATCCACGCTGTTGCAAATGGTAAGAGTTCCTTCTTTTTTACAGCAGCGTAGTATTCCATTGTGTAGATGTACCACTGTTTTTTTATCACTCATCTGCTGAGAGCACTTAGGCTGTTTCCAAATCTAATTATGTAAATTGTGCTGCTATGAACATAGGGCCTGGTTGCAAAGAATAATTCAGAAATGATATTCAAGTAAAATCTGCAGACATCTCGTGATTATTTCTGGTATTACGTTTCTCATCATTCATAACCTGATGGCTTTTTATGACAGATACTGGGAGTCACAAGATGTTGCCACGATCTAACTAGAATTGCCGAGGTATCTCATTAACAAGGATCAAATCGATGCCTCACAAAAGGAGAAACGGAAGGACGCCAAGTCAGGATGATCTGAAATTAAACCTGGACACCTTTGGGCTTTTGGGCCTTTTTAAAGTCTCTTGAGCATTTTTAAACAGAAATAAATTTGGGCTTCACAGACACATAAAAAAAAGGACTGAGTTTGGGAGTAGCAACCAAC
>NW_005875913.1:0-10970 GCF_000147115.1 Myotis lucifugus | reverse complement strand
CTACTGGAGTGGGAACACACAATATGTTTAAAACTACTTATCTGCTCTTTCTCCTGTATTCTCTTTATGATTGATGGTCCTCACCTGAGCTAGAAACCTTGGGCTTTCTGCTTTCTTAATTCCACGATTCCCTTAAGTTTCATCAATTCTACCCCTTCAACATCCTTCAAATCTGTTGATGATCATCATTTATTTAATGTTGGACTGACCATAGTGGTTTCCTCTCTGGCTCCCTGCTTTGTGTGCCTCTCCTTCTTGAGCCCACATTTCATGATGACATGTAAATAATCATTCTAAACAAAAATCTGATCACCTTTCTCCATGCTTAAAATTCTTCAACTGCTCTCCGTAGCCTGCCAAAAGTAAAAACACTTATTTACCATGGCACACAGGTCCCTACCTATCTCACTGACTCCATCTCTATTGCTTCACCCATTAAATTTGAAACTGTAACCATGTAAAATTATAAAACTTGCAATTTCCCACACATTTGCCTCCTTTGTTCTAACAATGTAAGCACTGTTATTATAGTATAGCATGCTGTATTAATCTCTATATGTCTGTCTTAGCTACTTTAGACTGGACAAACCTATACCTACAGCCAGGAAATCTGGCACCTGACAAGCACTCAAGAACAACTGTACATATTCTGCACTCAAACAGGAGATATTAGGGTGTGGCAGGCCAATATTCCTGCTGACAACTAGAAAAAATGCCAGATAAATTCCAAAAATCATTTCTTAAAGCATCAAATAGTTGTGGAAGCAACATGATGGACTAATACTCTAGTTGAGGGAAATGTTCAGAGTGAGTCAATAATCAGGAGCTACTTTCCCCCGCCCCCCACCCCCCATGGTGCATTTGCTGATCCTGGACATGAGCTCAGGATTATGGCGTGGCTCAGTGGAGGAACAAAACTGCAGTCTTCAGGGATCTCAAAATATATGACTTCTGGGGGAAGGCTGGGGGAGAAATGACTGAGAAATGTTAAAACAAATGAAAGAGATCAACCCACAGGTTCCAGAAGCTCAGCAAACCTCAAGTTGATAATACAATGAGAAAGAAATACACATAGCTACCTCACAGTCAAAATGCTGAAAACCAAAATAAAGAGAAAACTCTTAAAAGTAATGGAGCAATAAATCAACAGACAACTTCTCAACAGAAATAATAAAATCCAAAAGACAATAGAATGACATCTTTAAAGTGCTGAAATAACTACAAACCTTAAGTTTTATATCCTATAAAACATTGTTCAAAACTGAAAAAGATGTTTTAGACAAAAACGTAGTGAATTCTTGTTACCAGGTCCACACTAAAGGAAAAGTTAAGGGAGAAAATGAGCCTAAAGAGAAATATGGATATGTAGAAGGGAATGAAGAACAATATAATAGATCAATATAAAAGAATATTTACTGTATGAAACAGTAATTATTATGTCTTTTGTAAAATATCTATATATATAAAAGCCTAAGTGACCTGCCAACCGTCTGGTAGCTATGATGTGCACTGACCACCATGGGGCAGACGCTCAAGGTAGGAGCTGCCGAGTGACAGCAACTTTGCAGAGTCCCTCTCACACTCCAGGACTCCTTGGGGGATGTCAGACTGCCGGTTTTGGCCCAATCCCTGCAGGCCAGGCCAAGGGACCCCACTGGTGCATGAATCTGTGCACTGGGACACTAGTGTGTGTGTGTGTATCTATCTATCTATCTATCTATCTATCTATCTATCTATCTATACATATATATATCTATCTATCTCCCAAATGCAAGACAATAATGCACAAAAGGGGTATGGGGAGTATATAAGAAATTAAGCCTATTAAGAATCTAGCAGTATCAGGAAGTGGTAAAATAATTTGTATTAGACTATAACGTGTCAGAAATGCATGATAAAATCTGTAGAATAAGCTCCAAAAAAAACCTGTAAAATATATGCCTAGCAACTTCAGAGATCAGTAAAAATGAGTTAAACAAATATTATTAATTTATCCCCACCAAAAAGGATAAAAAAAAAAAAACCCACCAAAAAACCAAACAGAAGCAAAACTAGTGGGTCAAACAGAAAACAAGTAGTAAGATGGTAGGCAGGAACTCTAACGAAACAGTGATATTAATTCAATTTCTCCACAGAGGCACTACTGACATTTGGGGATGGATAATAATTTGTTGGTGGAGGGTTGTCCTATCCATTGGCCTCTGTCCCTCCAGGGGCGACATCCAAAAATGTCTCCAGACACTGCCAAATGTCCTATGGAGGGCAAAAGTCACCCCTGGATGAGAATCATTGGTGTAGAGCAAGCATGTCAAACTCAAAGGCTAACACAGGCCAAATAAACAAGGTTTAAGTTTATGTGGGCTGCAAAAAAAACAAAAGCTTCAATTTTCATAGAAATGTAGATTTCGATAGAGACATGCTGAATACAAAGGGCTGAAATAAATGAGTAATTGTTAACATAAAATAATAGAACATTTTAATAAAAATTAATATTTTTTCTTGAACATTAACTTACCAGATACTGAATAACTGCACAAATTAATAAGCATAAAGCAAATAAACCTATTTTTCTTGTTCTCCAGGAAGAGAAATATTTCCTGTTGTGCACACCAAACAAGTCAGTATAAGACTAATGACGTGGCAATAGGCTGCTAAAATATTTGCTGCTAGTATTAGTGGAGAGAAATTAGTGATGCGCCTGCACGTAAGGGAAATGAATGCAACAGGATTATAGTAATCAGTCATCAGTGAACGTTGTAGTTCATTATTAACAATTATGCATAACAGGATATTGTAAAAATTAAGCTACGAAATTTTTATTAAAACGTTTCTTACATACTGTTATATTGCCTAGGCCGCAAAAATATTCATTGTGGGCCACATGTGGCCTGTGGGTTGCGAGTTAGACATGCTTGGTGTAGAGTCAACATAACTCCAATCAAAACCCCAGCAGGATTTTTGTACAAAATAACCAGATGATTCTCAAATTTATATGGGAATGCAAAGCATCTAAAATAGCAATGGCAATCTTGAAAAAAAAAAAAGAATTAAATTGGCAAGCTGTGGTAGTGTAAGTTCTGATACCATCTGATTTCAAGATTTACTGTAAAGGTATACAATAATTGAAGACAGTATAGTGTGTTATTGGCATAAAGAAAGACAAACAGATTAGTTGAACAGAAAAGGGTCCAGAAATAGCCCCCAAATATAAACTAGAGTCCATATATTTACATACCCGATGCAGGTGATACTAAAATGAACTGGGGGAAAATAATGGTCTTTTAAATTAAAGGTGCTGTGTCACTTGGCTGTCCACATGAAAAAATATATTATGTCTTGATTTCATCTCACACCAAATTTAAATGTAAAATATAAAACAATAAAGCTTTCCAAAGAAAACAGAAAAAATATCTTTGTGATCTTGGAGTAGGCAAATATTTTTTAAACAGGATACAGAAAAGTGCTGACCCTTAAAAAAAAAAAGGATAAATTTGACTACATTAAAATTAAGAACTTGTGTTCATCAAAAGACACCAAGAAAGGGAAAAGACCCATACAGAGAGGCAAGATATTTCCTAGATTTCTGACAAAATATTCATATTTATAATATAAAATATTTTTTCTAAATATATAATATTTAAAAAATAAATCATTAAGAAAAAGGGCATCCAGTGCTTTCTTCCCCTTCTCTTAAAAACCTCCCCACCACCCCCAACACACACACACACACCAAAAACCAAACAAAAAAAGAAAGAAGAAAAAGACAGTCCAACATGGAAAAGGACTTGAACCAACATATCACAAAAGAGGATATTCAAAATGGCAAATAAACATATGAAAAGACATTCAACATCATTAGTTGGGAAAACACAATTTAAAACCATAATAAAATACCATTATATACCTGCCAGAAGGGCTAAGCAAAAAAAAAAAAAAAAAAAAAAAAAAAGGGGGGGGGGCGGATAAAAAGAAAAAGAAAATACACCCAGAACTCTCATTCAGTACTGGTAGGAGTGTATCTATTCTTCTAAAGGAACATATGCATGCTCTATGGTCTAGTAATTCCAGTTATTCACATATACCCAACCGAAATGCATGCATACATGTATCAAAAGATATGTTCTGGAATACACTACCCACAACTACCCAAATGCTAATCTATGATGGATAAATTGCGGATGTAGTAGATAAATGGATAAATTGTGGTATATTTTCTCAATGGAACACTATACAGATGAAGATTTACCACAACCGAAAATCTTCAAAAGAACGGATTACAGGCTCGGAAATATATAAAAGAGATTTCTGTGAGGAAGACAGTATAACAAATTGCTACTTTGACATGACTATAAAAGGCAATCATATACCTTTATGGGATGGCCATGAAATCACACTTGTGTGACAATATGTCAATTACAGAAGGTATTGTTTAGAGATTTAAAGCCTTAGGAGTCCTAGACTCTATTCCTATAAAATACAGCTCTGATTATTCAAAGTGGTACTGCAAAGTTTGATGCTGATATAACTGACAGCAACAGGGGCATTCTGGCCCAGAAAGTGATCCTGAGATGCGGCATTCAGAATAAGCTGATTCTCCAGGAGAGCAGAGAAAACAAACCAGAATTCAACTGTGACAGAAGAAACAAAGCCTGAATACACAGTTCTTGATTGCTGGTGGCCATCGAAACCTTTCCTAGTTTAGTGTTCTACTGTGGTCGTGGAAAGTAGTCCCAGGAGAGGTGAGGGGATCATAAAGCATGAGTGAAACCATTCCCCCTGGCGGCCTTATCCCCTCCTCCCCTCTTTCTGTCTCTTCACAGGGATTAAGGTCCCTGAGCCATGGTGCTGGTGGGGAAGACAAATGGGGCAATCTGTACAGATTGCTATCTTTACAGGCACTTAGAGGATAGGATGGTAGATCACAAGATACTTATTATATCATACAATCAAGACGTGAAGAAGGGAGGGGAAAAAAGAATTTGGACAAGAGAATCTGTGTTGGGGTTGGGAGACTAAACACTCAGGGCTGTATGGGAAGACTGCTCAAGGTAAAATACCTGTCAGAAGCAAAGGCCAGAAGGAAGAAAAGTCCTAGCACCTAATAAGCCAAAGAGACAAACAGAGGTGCCATCATGGCAAGTGAGCCACAACTCACCCGGGAGTGACGGCTGATCACTTGCTCTAGGCCTTTGCTCAAATGTGAATTCTGAGCAAAACCTTCTCTGATCACCCTTATTTAAAACGGCAACCTATCCTCACTCCTCCCCACCCTGACACTTCCTATCTCCTTTCCTTGCCTTTAAAATTTTCTCCATAGCACTTAATACCATCCGTCAAAACAGATGATCTACCAATTTATTTATTGTCTCTCGTCCCTCACTAGAATACAAGGCTCTATGAAAGCAGTGATGTTTGACAGGTCTGTTTATTGCTTCTGGCACATAGCAGGTATTCAGTAAATGCTTGTTGAACCAATATTTAAGGTCTGGTTCTCTCATTGGTAGAGCTTTAATATCAGCTATGTCTGAACCAGATTCTGGGTAAAAATATTCTGTGTGGGGAGCTGATATAGGGTTAAGACTCGGACTGACCTGTGGGCAAAGTCACAAACAATTCCCAGCTTAGAGGGCACAATCCTCTTAGCATAATTAGGCTTGACCTTATAACGCTCCCTAGATCTTACTCCGGAAGCTAATGGGCTGAGGGAAGTGCAACAAGAACAAAAACAAGTGAAACTTACAAGAACAAAAACAAGTGAAACTTACAACAGTGTAAACAAGTGAAACTTACAAGAACTGTGTAACTATGGAAACCACTACCTTGTTTACCGCTCACTATAAAATAAAGGCTCAGCTTGCCTTGGTATCTTTCTCTGTGGCCTCAGCCAGGCACAGGGAAGATCCACGGAGACTGAGGAAAGCTAGAGAGTTCTGAACGCTGTCTCTGTGTAAAACATTCTTCGCCGACTCCGTCCACATCTTTGGGAACCCCTGGACCCCAGCAATTCTGCACTCTTTTTCTGCTGGATTGAGTTATTCCCATAGGTAGTTGATCTGATCCACTATGGGAAGATCTTACTAGGTGCATTCTCAGAGGGACAATAGCTCTAGATTTTGGCTATACCCAGCCCACTTCTAGGCTGTCTCCAGGACAGGGAGGGAATGAGTATAAGAAAACGAATCTGATGATCTGGGTTCTAGTCCTCACTCTTTTAGGGCCTGGCTGTGTGATTTTTATCAATTTCAGTTTCTCCATCTTAAAATAAACTTGGTGGAGAAGTTGATCTCCAAAACTTCTAGCCTTTTTTAAAAAAATATATTTTTATTGATTTTTTACAGAGAGGAAGGGAGAGGATAGAGAGTTAGAAACATCGATGAGAGAGAAACATCGACCAGCTGCCTCCTGCACACCTCCTACTGGGGATGTGCCCGCAACCAAGGTACATGCCCTTGACCGGAATCGAACCTGGGACCCTTCAGTCCGCAGGCCAACGCTCTATCCACTGAGCCAAATCGGTTTGGCAGAAAACTTCTAGCTTTGATTAACTAGCATATGGATGGGAAGGCTGGGTTTAGATCCCAGAGACAGGAGTTCAGATATGAGAATCTCCAATATAAGTTCTTGAGTAGAAGGAAGAAAATTAATACTTGTTGAAAACACCCACCATATGCCATGCAATGTACATAAAATCTTATGTATTTTTTACATGCGTAATTTTTTTGTATGTAAATTCCTCATCCACAAGTTGAGTAACACAAGACTCAGGGAGGCTAAGTGATGCCCATAAGCACACAGTAAGCAGTGTCAGACCTGGAATTCAATTCAAGCCTGTGTGATGCCAAAGGCTGTGTGCACTCTTTCCACAAAACCAGAAGTTCCCACTCCAACTGCTTATCAGAATCAAGGGGAACAACGTACAGATTCCCGGGCCTTACACCAGATCTCCTGAATCAGAATCTATACTGGGGCTGAGGGTGAGGGTGGTGGTGGTGGCTGGCAAGTATGTTTGGGAATCTATTTTAAAAGTTCAGGTCAATCTGATGATCAACCAGGTGTGTGAAGTCTGCACTGTATACATTCTACACATACTGGGTGTCTTCAAAGAACAGGAGTCAAGTGATGAAAGAGGTACTTGTGCAATAATCCATCTGGCTGTAGTGCTCATTGTACACTGGAGGACTACTGCCTTGGGTTAAAATGATTGGCTTATTTGTGTGCCTCTCCAACAGGATGGTTTGCTTTTTTAGTGTTGCAGCTTTACTGTGGTTTTCCCAGCATCTGGTGTAATGCCTGCCAAGCAGTTCCGACTCACTGTTTGTTTAATAAATGAGCAAAAGCTAGATAAACATTAAATCTCCAGCATACCCTGAAGTTTTGTAGCTTCCTACCCATCCTTCCTTCTAGCTAGAAATATTTGCTTAGCATACACTACATGCCATACACTGTGCTAAGCTCTTGAAGAGGGAACGAAGACACAAAGTTAACTGGAGGGTCTAGCCCTGCTATGGGGGAGGGGATGTACTGCAGAACATTAAGTACATGCCTGGCTGATGCGGCTCATTGGTTGAGCATAGACCTATGAATCAGGAGGTCATGGTTCGATTCCCAGCCAGGGCACAGGCCCAGGTTGTGGGCTCGATCCCCAGTGAGGGGTGTGCAGGAGGCAGCTGATTGATGATGTTTCTCTTTCATCGATGTTTCTGTCTCTCTCTCCCTTCCTTTCTCTCTAAAAATCAATAAAAACATATTTAAAAAATAACAACCATAAGTACACAAAACAGAAGGTGGAAGAGGGGAATCAAGGAGCCTTCCTATAAATACTTCCACAAATTACTCCAGACTCACTTAGTACTTTGTTTATAGATGTTCTCTACAGAACACCTGTGAAACAGTGCCCCGTGTTAGACTAATAATATGTGTGAAGCAAAAACGGGTAAGACTGAAAGTATAGGTGATCACAAGTATAGGTGATGACTTCAACGTTCTTCTCTCAACAATGAGACAGAAAATCAGCAAGGATAACAACTCAATACTATCAACATTTACGGGATACTTCAACCCACAACAGCAGAATATTATTTTCAAGTGCCCACAGAACATATATCAAGATAGATCATATTCTGGACCATAAAACATACCTCAACAAATTTAAAAGAATTAAAATCATACCGAGTATGTTCTCTAACCATGATGGAATCAAATGAGAAATCACTACCAGGGACATAACAGGAAAATGTCCAAACACTTGGAAACAAAACAATACATGTCTAAATAATCCATGAATCAAAAAGGAAATCTCAAGGAAATAAAAACAACAATATAGAAACCAATGACAATGAAAATACAACATATCAAAATTTGTGGGGCACAACTATACCCAGGGGGAGAGGGAAATTTATAGTACTAAATACATATATTATAAAAGGGGAGGGGTCTCAAATCAATAATCTAAACTTTCACCTCAAGAACCTGGAAGAAAACAAGCAAGATAAAACCAAAGCAAGCAAAAGAAAGTGATAAAAATCAAAACAGAAATCAATGAAATTGAAAACAGAAAACAATAGATGAAAACTCAATGATATGAGGAACAGCATCGCCACAAGCAGCCCACTCCCATTCAAGGAGCAGTAGCCGCCTGAGCAGCCTCCCCCAGTCTGAGGAGCAGCCGCCACACGAGCAGACTACCCACGTCTGAGGAGCAGCAGCCCTGCGCAGTCCACAGTGGTCTGAGGAGCAGCAGACACACGCAGCCTGCACCTGTCTGACGAGCAGCAGCTGAGTGAGCGGCCTGCCCCCATCTGAGGAGCAGCAGACACACGTGCAGCTTGCTCCCACCCGAAGAGAAGCAGCCACGCAAGCAGCCCATCCCCCATCTGAGGAGCAGCAGCCATGCGAGCAGACAGCCCCTGTACGAGGAGCAGCAGCCGCACGAACAGATAGACCGACCACATCTGAGGAGCAGCAGCCCTGTGCAGCCCACACTGGTCCAAGGAGCAGCAGTCTCACACAGCCTGCACCTGTCCGATGAGCAACAGCTGGGTGAGCATCCCGTCCCCATCTGAGGAGCAGTAGCCACACATGCAGCTCACTCCCGCCCGAGGAGCAGCAGCCACGCAAGCAGCCCGTCCCCCATCTGAGGAGCAGCAGCTGCACGTGCTCGTGCACCTGTATGAGGAGCAGTAGCCCGGTAAGCAACCTGCCCCTGTCCAAAAAGCGGCAGCCTCACGAGCAGCCCGCCCCATCTGAGGAACAGCAACAGCGTGCATCCAGCCCGATCCAAGGAGCAGCAGCCGCGCTCAGCCCGCCCCCACCTGAAGAGCAGCAGCCTCATGATCAGCCCACCCCTGTCCAAGGAAGAGCAGTGGGGCGAGCAGCCTCACTTACCAGCCAGAGGAGACAACACTGCTGCGAACAGCACCCACCAGAGGAGCCACTGCCAACTGAGGAGCAGCCACTACTGCGACCACTAGAGGGGAAACTGCAGCCCGAGGAATGACTACCACCCAAGGAGCAGCCGCTGCACGACTCGACATCTAGATCAGTTGGTGAGACCAAAAATGGGTAGACAAAAAAACCCCCAAAGGAAAGAAAAGGATGAATCGCCAGAAAAGCGGCTAAGTGAAACAAAGGCACGCATTATGTCAGAAAAAGAATTCAGAATAAGGGTCCTAGAGTGCATAAACTGGATGGAGGAAAAAATCAACAACTTGTGCAAGAATCAAGAAGAAATGAAGAGTGATATAGCTGCAATAAAAAACACCATGGAAAGTTTCAAAAGTAGACTAGGAGAAGCGGAGGACCGAATTAGCGAATTAGAAGACAGGGAAGCAAAAACACATCCAAACTGAACTGCAATTGGAGAAAAAATTAAAAGACAGGAGGAGAGCCTAAGGGAGCTATGGGACAACATGAAACGAAGCAATATACGAATAATAGGGGTGCCAGAACAACAGGAAGAGGAACAAGGATTAGAAAACCTATTTGAAGAAATATTGTCCGAAAACTTCCCTGCTGTGGGGAAGAAAAAAGTCACACAAGCAAAGAGAGTCCCAAACAAGATGAACCCGAAAAGACCCACACCAAGAAACATCATAATTACGATGGCAAATGTTCAGGACAAAGAGAGAATCTTAAAGGCTGCAAGAGAGAGACGGAAAGTTACATACAAGGGATCTCCCATTAGATTATCAAATGATTTTTCAACAGAAACACACCAGGTCAGAAATGAATGGATGGAAATTTACAAAGTGATGCAAAGCAAGGGACTGAATCCAAGAATACTCTATCCAGCAAGGCTATCATTCAAAACTGAAGGGGAAATAAGAAGCTTCACAGACAAAAAAAGGCTAAGGGAGTTTATCACCACCAAGCCAGCAATGCAAGAAATGCTAAAGGGACTGGTGTAAAAAGAAGAAATAAAAAGCTAAGAAAGAACACAGGCACAAAAAATAAAAATGGCTACAAACAAGTACTTTTCAATAATAACTTTAAATGTAAATGGACTAAATGCTCCAATCAAAAGACATCAAGTGGCTGAATGGATAAAAAAACATGACCCATACATTTGCTGTCTACAAGAGACCCACCTCAGAAGAAGGGACTCACACAGACTGAAAGTGAAGGGATGGAAAAATATCTTTCAGGCAAATGAAAATGAAAAGAAAAGCTGGGGTAGCAATACTTATATCAGACAAAATAGACCTCAAAGTGAAGGCCATAACAAGGGATAAGGAAGGCCACTTCATAATACTAAAGGGATTGATACAACAAGAGGATATAACCCTGATAAACATATATGCACCCAATACAGGAGCACCCAAATACATAAAAAAACTCCTGGAAGATATCAAGGAGAGATCGACAACAATACAATCATAGTAGGGGATTTTAATACACCACTGACATCACTGGATAAATCCTCTAGACAAACAATCAGCAAAGAAACAGCAATCTAAATGACTCACTAGATC
>NW_005875912.1:0-10971 GCF_000147115.1 Myotis lucifugus | reverse complement strand
AACTGAGCGATCTCTTCATTTTTCTCTGTGATGTATTTAAGCAGCGAATTACTCCTCCTGGCTAAGAACTTCCCATCTTCCGTGTTCAACGTGTTTGTAAGAGAATTGCTGCTGCTCCTCGAACCCCTCCCCCTCCCCCCCTCTCCTTCCTTTGCCTCTGCCTCTCCTCCTTCACAGCGGATCCAGGCCGGGGTGCAGCGCCTAAAGAGGGCCACCAGGGTTAATTGTTAAAACAAAATATTCACATCCTCTCCTTGCAACCCTGGGTCCGGGGCCAGGTAGATAATGTAAGTGAGCAAAAAGGAAGGTGCCTAAGACAGGTGGGTATGGTGCAGTAGGGAGCACATACTCCCTCCCATCCAGGCAGCTGCTCCCGCGTGGTTGCCAGGAGGAGAATGTGAGCTCAGTGATGCCAGATCTCAGAATTTTTCCAAGATAAGCTGAGAATTCTGACTTTTATGTGAAATATTCTGTTTTTTTTTAAAAAGTGTTGGCGATGAATCAAGCGTCTGCCTGTCATTTCTTTTTATGAATGTACACACCCAAAATGGATGTCTGCAGACATTGACCATCAGTTTGTGCTCTCAGCTGAATTTTCCAAAACCTTCTTAAGGGCAGAATCAGATCTTTCTGCCTCGTTGTGTCCACAGTGGCCTGTAGGCAGCTGATTGGGTAAATGATGATCAGTGATGGAGAACGTGATTTTAGGAGCATTACTTTGTTTACTTGATGTGCTTCCTGTTTGACCTGCCCTATTTGTTGTTGCTACATGTTACATCCAGTGCTTACTTAGGGCCTGCACTTGAGCACTTTTAATGTGAATGAAGCAGTGGTTCCCAGTCACATTTTGCTAGAAAGTCAATAGGAATTGGCTTAGATTGCTTGCATCCCGTGGTGGGGTTGAACATTATTTTATTTCTTTCTTGTTGGAATCCATACCAACCTCTGCACTCAGGCAGGTAAGGGTAAGTCAATAAACTTAAGTGATTCTTTCAACCCACTTTGGGAAGCCAGAGTGGAAGAGAGGGAAAGAAAGGCAAGGTGAGAGGAGGGAGACCCTTTTCTGGAAACATTATTGGAGCTAGTCTGTACAAAGGTCATTTTTCCCTGTAGGGCCAGCCCCCCACCCTAGTGTGACTAAAACATGTAGGTGGATTTTTCTTAAAAAGTTGATATCGCCCTAACCGGTTTGGCTCAGTGGATAGAGCATTGGCCTGGGGACTCAGGGGTCCCGGGTTCGATTCCGGTCGGGGGCATGTACCTTGGTTGCAGGCACATCCCCAGTGGGGAGTGTGCAGGAGGCAGCTGATCGATGTTTCTCTCTCATTGATGTTTCTAACTCTCTATCCCTCTCCCTTCATCTCTGTAAAAAATCAATAAAATATATTTAAAAAAAAAAGTTGATATCTACTCATTGGAAGCATATATACAGAATATACATTAAAAAGTATATCGGGAGCCCTTAAAGGAATTATTACCTATTTTGAAGATGAAGATAATTAAAGTGCTGTTCATTTTATTTCTGTTCAATCAACTTATATTGAGGGCTTGTTTTGTGCAAGGCACAGTGCTTGATCCTGGGAGGTGGGGCACAGAAAGAATAAGACATGATCTCTGGTTTCCAGGAGCTAAATGCACAGAGGTATGATAAAACAAACATGTTTCCACAAATTAATATGTGAATCTTATTTTGGATTAGTTGGGTCATGTTTTGAAGTTTGAAGGGGAAATCTACTTTCACATATAGTTTTGAAAAATTGGCAGTCAACCTAACTAACCTATAATTTATCTTTTGAGTAGATGTGGATTGTTATATACAAGTTCTGTATATGTTTGCTTTAAGCAAATATTCCTTTAAGGCTACTAAATTATTGAAGAGAAAGGTTTACTCTGTAAGGTTCAGAATTTACAGATACAATATTAGTATAGCTTTTATGTTTCTCTCTATAGCTCCCTTGAGAAATAGAATAGTATTGCTGTAGTCTTACTTTCCGGAGGGGAATACATGAAAGGCTGTCATCTGAATCCAAAGTGAGTTGTTTAATGAACAGGAGTTAGGCCTTAAAACTTACAATTATTGCTCTAGGGCTGAATCCATTAAGAACTGAGTTTGATTTGGGGTGGGATTTATAGAAGTTATTGGAGAACACCAATTATATGGCATTGAGGCTGAAAAGGGATTCTGTCATGACCACTGAGGGTCGTTATGCACACTGCTCTTGTTCGCTTGCTAACCAGATATAGGAGATGATGTTATCCAGGGCAAACTCCTCTAATTTAAAGCAAGTAATATTAAACAAATAAGGAAAGATTTAAACATCTATCTGAAATGGGGGTTGAATCTAAAACATTTTGCAACTCGTGTTTGAAGTGAACAGATTATCTTGTCTTAAGCTTTTTATTTTCTCATGATATACCTTTTAAATATTGTGAAGGTTAGAATGGAGGAAGTTTCTAGTTATTATATGTAGTATCATAGAGCTCATGGGAAGTTTAAATTTCAGTAAGAAGTTTTCACGAAATTTGTATATATTAATATAGGAGGTTTTAAAAAAAATCACGGTGAGGAGGCATTTAAAAAAGAGAGAACTGAATACATGAACAGAAATGTTTAAAGCAGAATGTGTAATGAACAGTAACACTTGAGATGTTATCTAATTTTAAAATGCACCCCAGATTCCAGATGCTCTTATGAGTGTTTGAAATTGGAGAATTTGAAAGTGAAATTTGAAAAGCTAATAAGGGCTCTTACTTAGCTTGTTGGATGCACTTCAAGTGCAGACGATATGGGTGCTTTTGGAAGCACATTATTTGGCCCAGTGGGTGTAGCTCCAAGGTTGAAACCAGGAGGTCACTGTTCGATTCTGTCGTTTGGGCACATGAGGGAACCTACCATAGCAAAATGAATAGATCTTGGGTAAAACTTACGTTTTAATGAATGAGCTTGCATTTTTTAGCTTGACCCATCTCAAATGTGAGCTGAAACCCAAGGGATTCTATATAATAAAAGGCTAATATGCAAATCGACTGAACGGCAGAATGACCGGTCTGACAATCAGGGGGCAGACGCTCAACGCAGGAGCTGCCCCCTGGTGGTCAGTGTGCTCCCACAGGGGGAGCATCGCTCAACCAGAAGCTGGGCTCCTCACAGCTGGCGAGCGCAGCGGTGGTGGTGGGAGCCTCTCCTGCCTCCGAGGCAGCACTAAGGACATCCCCTGAAGGGTCCCGGATTGTGACAGGGTACAAGCCAGGCTGAGGTACCCCCCACCCCCACCCCCTTGCACCCGGCCTCTAATGAACTATAAGGTGTAAGCAAACTGGAAATGTAAAGGGGCTCGAGGAGAAACGGTAATATCAGGAGTCTTCCCTTGGGTGAGTAGCAAAAAGAGGGACCTGGATTGAAATTCCCACATTAAGCCTGTGTCTTTTAAAGAGGAATAAAGTAGTTCCAAGTTTGTATCACAACTTGACTTCCTACAGAAGTAAATTAGATCCTCTTTGGAAAAAAATCATTCCCAATTGAGATCCATCGGTTTTCCACAGATAAAGACCAAGCAAATATAAGCTTGTAATAAAATATCAGCAAAAAAGGAACAAACAGCCATGACTGAGAGTCAGCAGAAAAGGCAAACAATTGATTGGCTTACTCCCTACCTAAGACCTTAGATACTAATGCTATCAGAATAGAATCCTATAGTAATAAAAGACAAACATGCAAATTGACCGTACTTTCGCTATGCCTTAAGCCACGCCCACCAGCCAATCAGAGCACATATGCAAATTAACCCAACCAAGATGGCGGCCAGCAGCCACGGAGCTGGAGTGAGCAGGAGGCTTGCTTGCTCCAGTGATGGAGGGAGCCAAGCTTCCCCACCTGCCACGACCCAGCTCTGAGCTCCACTGAAAGCAACAAAGTTTCAATTATAGAAGGTAAACAAACCCCAGATACCTGCTTTCAGCCAGCCGTGGCCACGGAGCTGGAGCAAGCAGGAGTGGGTTGCCCCTGCCGATGGAAGAAGCCAAGCTTTCTGCAGGCCTCTGCTAAAGGCAACAAAGTTTCAATTATAGAAGGTAAATAAATCCCAGAATTAAAAAAAAAAGAAAAAAAAGAGAGTCTGGGAGCTTACATAGCCAGGGTGCTTGGCCAGCCTGAAAACGGCCCTCAGCCCCTCACCCAGACTGGCCAGGCACCCCAGTGGGGACCCCCCACCCTCAAGGGGGTGTGGCCAGCCTGAAAACAGCCATCAGCCCCTCAACCAGGCTGGCCAAACCTCCATGGGGTGAGGGTCCCCACTGGGGTGGACATCCTCTGAGGGGTCCCACACTGCAAGAGGGCATAGGCCGGGCTGAGGGATCCTCCGAGTGCACAAATTTTTGTGCACTGGGCCTCTAGTATAAAATAATCATGTATAAAAGGTTTAAAGAAATACAAGATGAAATCATAAAAATGAGCAAGTCATAAGAGTCTAACAAAAATGATCCAGTAGATTTTTAAAAAGAACAAAACAAAATGTAAAAAAAATATAATCGTTGGGGGGGGGTGTATGTGGAAACTCTCAGTGATTAAATGGTTAAGTATGCAATAAGAAGTTTGGTGACCTGGAAGATAAATTTGAAGACATCATAAAGAGTACAGCCAAAGAAACAAGTGGGATGACATGAAAGAAAAGCACAGAAAAGGCAGGACAAATAAAAGAACAAATTCATATATCAATAGTGACAGTAAATACAAGGGGACTAAATCTGATGCTGGCTGTGGGTTTTTTTATAGATGTCTTTGTCCGCTTGAGGGAGTTTCCTCCTTTTTCTAGCTTGCTAGAACTTCGTTTAAAAGTTGCTTTTTGGTCCTAAGTTGATACTGGATTTTTTCAAATGCTTTTCTTGCATCTCTTTTTCTGCACCTTTTGAGATGATGATATGGTTTTTCTGTCAATATGGTGAATTACAAAGTTTGATTTTCAAATGCTAAAGCAGCTTGTGTTTCTGGGATAAACCCAATTGGTCATGATGCATAGTCCTTTTTATGTATTGAATTTAATTTGCTAAAATTTTCAAACATAAAATTTAAGACAAAATGCATTAATGAACATATATAAAATACTTTATCCAACCATTACAGAACACACATTATCTTCAGACACACATTAAATACTTGCAAAAACTATTATGTACTTGTCCATAAAGCCATAAATTTCAAAGAATTGATACATGCAGGCCACATTCCCTGATGGCTGTTCAATTCAGTTAGAAAAAAAAGATAAATTGTTCCATACCTTTTAAAAAAAGTTATGGATCAAAACAAAAATCATAGTAGAAAATAAAGATAATTAGAACTGAATCATAGCGAACTATTATATCAAAAGTTGTAAGAAGAAGGTAAAGGGATGTTTAAAGGGAGATACTTAGATATTCAAAGTTTTTATTAGAAAAGAATAAAGCCTGAAAATTAATGAGCTAAACAGCCTCCATCTTAAGCTGTAAAAGCGAAAGATCCCCAAAGAAAATAGAAATAAGACATAATAAAAATAAGATTTTATTTTTCCATTTCATTATTTCATAGCAGGTTGACTAACCTTTTGTAAAATGTGTATGGAAGAGCAAAAGCCCCCCAAATAGCCAGTGCACTACTAAGATAGTAAGACTTAGAAAACTCTCACTATTTCTGTATATATTCAGACAATGTGGTCATGGACAGGGATAATGAAAATGATTAGTGGAACAGAATAAAAAGCATTGAAACAGACACTCCTGTAGGTGTCCTTGACATATGATAGGGATGGCACTGCAGAGCTGAGGGGCAAGCCCTTTTTTTTTCATAATAGTCTGGGACAATTGGCTGTCCATATGGAAAATAAATCAGATTGAATGTAACATGATACAAGAAAATCAGTTCCATATGGTTTAAAAACAGATGTGAAAGACAAAACTTAGAAATTGGAGAAAATTATAACATATATTTCTGAACTAACAATACAGAAGAATTTTCAAAATTTCTGATACAAAAATTGCTAACCATAAAAGGAAATATTAACAAATTCAGCTCTATTAGAACTAAAAAGATATGAGAAAGGTAGTGAAGTACAACTTCTAAAACTAGAGAAGATACTTTTAATACATATAACTAATAAAGGATCTGTGTCTAGAATAGAAAGAACTAAAAAAGAAAATTAAAAAAAAAATCAGCCAGGTAGGTATGGCTCAGTGGTTGAACCAGGAGGTTCATGGTTAGATTTGAACCAGGAGGTCATGGTTAGATTTCCGGTCATGCCTGGGTTGCGGGCTGGATCTCCAGTAGGGGGTGTGCAGGAGGCAGTTGATCAATGACTCTCATCATTTATGTTTCTATCCTCCCTCCTTCTCCCTTCCTCTTTAAATCAATAAAAATATTTTAAAAAATCAATAGGAGATGACAGTCAACCCAAAAGAAAAAGGAGCAAACATATGACTAGGCTTATTACTGAGTGACACAAACATATGATTAAAAGATACTCGACTTCAGAAGTATTAGAGAAATGCAAATTACACCTACAGCGACATATTTTATACACACTGCATTAAAAAAATTAACGTTTGATGAGACCAAAGGTTGGCGAGGATGTGGAGCTACGGAAATTTATCTAGACATTATTTAGAGCATTGAACACTTGCCCCAGCAGTTACACTTTTAGGAATGCACTCTGGAGAAGCCCTTGATAGATACACTAGAGATCGTCTGTAAGAGTTCAGAGCAGCACTATACATAATACGAAAAGATTGGCAACAGCTAAATAGCCCAAATATTTACTGACCTGAGGATAAAGAAATAAATAGTGACAAATGTGCGTAACGGAATACCATACATTAGTGTGCAATAAACAAACCAGTGTTTTGTACAAGATGTGTGAAACTTAAAACCACAAATCCAAGTGGAAAAAAAGTCCCAGAAAAGAACATCCAGTAATATTTTTATGGCATTAAGGGGAAGAAGTAGGTTAAGATGATGGGAGAATATGCAAAGACAGGCAACAGCATTAGTAATATTCCAATTCTGAAGTTAAATGGTGAGTTCTCTGGGGTTTATTTCAGTATTAAGTTTAATAACATACATGTTGTATATCTTTCCTTTTGTATATATCTAATATTACATGGTAAAAATGGAAAAACACTTAGCTGGCAGGAATATTTAAGATGTTGGAAACATAATATAAGCCTATAAATTCTAAGTCAGCTTAACTTTGTGGGCTGCTGAACTTTGTCATTATTCAGAAACTTCCAGGGTTCCTCAACCCCTTGTGATCCCAGAGCGCCATCTGCTGGAGAGTCACTTTAATTTTTTTTCTTTTCTGGCTTTTAAGCTTTGTGCCCAATTTGATGCCCAAGTAAAAAAAAAAAATCTGGAGAATAAAAGCTATTTCTAGTGCTTTAGTCACTATTTATGTGTGGAAATTTTGCTACAGTGGCTTTTGGTTATATGGGCATAAGGGTTCCCAGGAAAACACATTGCAACTTCTTCTTTTAGAAATGTCACAGCCATTCCCTTTCGAGGGATAGTGGGAGAAAGGCTAATGCATGCCCAGCCTCCGCCCAGCGAGGCCACCCCGTCTCCTGTCTCTTTTCATGCCATCCTTCCTCTTCCTGGGCTCTAATTTATTTTCCTTAGAACGAATTTGAGATTTTATCAAGGAAAGAAAAGGGCCACTCAAGGAGAGAGGTTTGGTGCTTAAAACTAGTGAATGAACAGGCAAAAGACAAGGGTTCAGAGGAGTCCTTGCAGTTCCGAAGAGGCAGAAAGTACAGGAGGGATCCTAGTCTTCTTGTCAGTCCGGTTATGTTGGGGAGCAAGTATGGCTCCTGGGGTTCCTCCCGCTCCCATTGTGGAGATGACATGGTCTCCACCAAGGGTTCCCCTTTGACCCATTAGTAACACTGTGGGAATGCTAGCCAGCTATTTCTGTCCCTTCTGGAAATCTACAAATAACTAAATCAGATTTAGAAAGTGGAATGAGAAAACCAGAACACCTTCGGTGGGAACTGCCTTTTAAATGGCAACCAGACTTGGTGAGATCACTCAGGCTGGGATCAGAAGGCACATTTCCTCCCATATCTTCTACTGATTTTGTTGGGAGTTAACCCATGGCCCTGGACCTGAACAAAATTAAAATTCTTCATGTTGGTACCTCAGGCAGAAATGTTTGCAATAAAGAAAGAAAAAAGGCCTGACCTAGAGTCAAAAATTCCAGGTTTAACAAACCTGTTGGAGGCTCCGCTGTGATGCTTGAGCACCCAAGACAGTGAGTTATATCAGCAGCGAAGTAGGCTGTAAGTAAAACAGAGCTCATGACACTTGCTCTCTGTTGAGCCAACAATGCAGGCTTGGCGGATGATGCCTACCTTTTATCTGAGTTCCTTAGAAGAACAGCCCCACGGACGAACAAAGTATTGTTATGGGTGAGGAAACGGCTGTCAGTCAGGCCTTCTGATAGGGTGTTTCTGCAGAGAGTGCTCCCCGGGTTTATTGTCTGACTTGGAGTTGGAGTCTCCTGTCAGGCCTTTCAGGGCAGGGAGGAAGAGAAGGAAGGCTCTCGCGTGGTGGGTGAGTGTGGGGGAGATTACGACACATGACAGTGGTTGACTTAAACAATGTCCTCCAAATCACATCATTGTTGGCCTAGGCTTGCTCAGGTGCTGCCCTGTCTTCAGGATTTAAAAGGATGGAGTGAGATGACTTTTGCATTGCTTTTATTAGCTCTGAACTTGATATGTTCCCATCTTTATTGAGCTGTGATTGACAATAAATGTGTAAGATACTTAACGGGTACATTGTGGAGGTTTGATATATGCATACATTGCGGAAGGATTTCCACCATTGCATTAACACACTCATTGCCTCACATAGTTACCTTTTATTTTATGAGAACATGAAGTTCTGCTCTCAGCACATTTTAATTATACAATACAGTGTTATCAACGGTAGTCACCACGTTTTACATTAGATGCTCAGACCTTGTTCATCTTATAGCTGAAAGTTTGTACCTTTTACCAACCTCTCCCTATTTTCCCACCTCCCAGTCCCTGGCAATCACTTTTCTACTCTCTGTTTCTATGAGTTAGACTTTTTTAAAATTCTATATATAAGTGACAGCATGCAGTATTTTTCTTTCTCTGTCTGACTTACTTCACTTAGCATAATGCCTTTCATGTTGCAAATTACAAGATTTTCTTCTTTTTAAAGAGTGAATAATATACACATTAATATACATATAGGTACATTATAATACACATGTGGTGTATAGATATGAACAGATAAAGATGTGATTGATATATATATATATCTACACTAATAAAAGAGAAACATGGTAATTGGCGTACGACCGCTACCCTTCCCATTGGCTAATCAGCGTATCCTTATGCAAATTAACTGTCAGCCAAGATGGCGGCCAGCAGCCATGCACTGAAGCGAACAGGGAGGCTTGCTTCCTCCAGGAACTGCAGACTCCAACGTTCCCCGCCTCACTTGCCGGCCTCTCAACTGCAACTCTAAGCAACTATTACTATGTTGCAAATAAGAAGCTAAACAAAACCGGCTTTCAGTCAGCCCCAGACTGCACATTGTATCCATGTTTTCAGCAGCGAGGCCTCAGAGCTAAAGCTGGCCCAGAATAAAAAAAAAAAGAAAAGAAAACAAGGAGCAGTTGGGAGCTTTTAGTCAACTGCCAGCGGGAAAACAGCCCTCAGCCCCTCAGCCAGCCTGGCCAGGCACCCCAGTGGGGACCCCCACCCTGATCCAGGACACCCTTCAGGGCAAACCAGCCGGCCCCTACCCGTGCACCAGGCCTCTATTCTATATAGTAAAAGGGTAATATGCCTCCTGGCACCGGGATCAGCGGAGCAGCGAGGCTCCCGGCACCGGGATCAGCGTGACAGGGGGCAGCGCCCAAACCCCCTGATCAGCCCTGCTCTGTGCCTGATAGGAGGGGAGCTCCCCAATCCCCCGATTGCCCTGCGGCTCTGTGTGTGACAGGGTGCAGCGCACCAACCCCCTGATCGGCCCTGCTCTGTGTGTGACAGGGTGAGGCGCCCCAACCCCCCGCCCCCACGGGCCCTGCTCTGTGTGTGACAGGGTAGAACCATAACCTCTCCATCGGCCCTGCCCTGAGTGTGACAGTGGCGGTGCCCCAACCCCCTGATCGGCCCTGCTCTCTGTGGGTAATAGAGGGCGGCGCCCCAACCCCCCTCCACGGGCCTTGCTCTGTGTGTGACAGGGTAGAGCCATCACCTCCCCATTGGCCCTGCCCTGAGTGTGACAGGGTGCAGCGCCCCAACCCCCTGATCCGCCCTGCTCTGTGTGTGACAGGGGGCGGTGCCCCTACTCCCCTATCGGCCCTACTCTGTGAGTGACAGGGGGTAGCTCCTCAACCCCCTGATCGGTCAAAGCTCTGTGCGTGACAGGGGGGTGGCGCCGCAACCTCCCCATCGACCCTGCCTTGAGTGTAACAGGGGGCAGTGCCCCAACCCCCCAATCAGTCTATCCTGAGCGTGACTGAGGGTGGCATCACAACCTCCCGATCCGCCCTGCTCTGTGCATGACAAGGGGCGGCGCCCCAACTCCCAAATTGGCCCTGCTCTGAGCCTGACCAGGGGCTGCACCTAGGGATTGGGCCTGCCCTCTGCCACCCGGGAGCAGGCCTAAGCCAGCAGGTCGTTATCTCCCGAGGGTTCCCAGACTGTGAGAGGGCACAGGTCGGGCTGGAGGACCCCCCCCCCCCCAGTGGACAAATTTTTGTGCACCGGGCCTCTAGTCTATAATAATAAAAGGGTAATATGCTAATTAGACTGGACGTCCTTCCAGATGACCTTTTGGACGAAGCCGAGGCTTCGAGGGAAACCTGGGTTCTGGCTGCCAGAGGGAAGCCAGTGCTGGTAGCTGGGGGAAAGAAGGCCTACTCTTGCACGAATTTCATGCATCGGGCCTCTAGTTACTACATAAGTATT
>NW_005875911.1:0-10971 GCF_000147115.1 Myotis lucifugus | reverse complement strand
GCTCATGGACGGCAGCATACACCTCTGCGCAAAGCTCTTATTGAAGAGCTTCGTCACTGGAGCGGAGGAGCCGGCGTCCTGCAGGCTCACCCTGCCCGTGACTTCACACGCAGGACCCACCGAGCTGCGTCTATTTGTTCTGCTGACGAGCCACAGAGCCTAAACTTTTGAAATAATGAGTCGAGTTTAACAACATCTCTGCATTTTTTTAAGAGAGAAAGAAAATATTTAGAGAAGGTTCATGGATTTAAGAAGCTGCAAAGAACTGTCCCTGGTAGCCACTGCGTTTCCACATCACAAGGTGCTCAATTTAGGTGACGCCCTGTTTATCTGCTTATCGGAGGGCCTCCCAGCAGGCATGTCGTGGATGTCATAAAACCTATAAATCCTATCCTATTCTCCGTGTCAGGGAAAGAAGTCCTTTGTGTCTGTAGGGACCCACAGAGGGGTACAGAGTCTTGCAGATTTGATTGCTGTGAAGGCCACGCAGGAAGGAAAGGGATAGACCAGACCCTGGCAGCTTCTGGACAGGCAGAGACCCTGGCAAGAAAGTGCTTATGGGGTCTGGGCAGGAAGCCACTGAGGAACCAGCCCAGCTGAAGAGTCAGGGACTTGTCCCCGTGGGAAGGAGAGCGAGCTTCCTTAGAGCTTCACAGGGAGAAGGTTGGCTCAAACCTTCTCATTCCCAAACAATCAGTTTACGAATATAACCTACCCAGGTGGACATATTTCTACATAAAGAAAGCATATTTGTCGTTCGGGGGAAAGTATAAGACTTAAGACTTTAAGATATTTTAAAAATAAATATAAAATTACAATCAAGCTCTTCAGAAGAAAAGTTCATTAATTATCTGATAATTATCTGTAAGGCCAACGTGACCACTGGTCACCAAGAACAAAAGCAAACTTGTTCACCTCCCTCCTGATAGAATAGAAAGCCCAGTCTTGCTGTAAACCTGGGTTCCAGGTTGCCAGGACACGCCTAGTTTACACCTGTTGTCCTGACACCACTAATGGGCCCATTTCATTTTCAAAAGTGTCAATAAACTATACAGTCCTCCTAATTTTAGTACATTTTGTGTATGGAAGATTCCTGTTAAGATGCACATAGTCCGTGGGCACTTGCATTTCCTAGTTTAGATAACTAAAGGCAAAGAAGTATTTATGGGGACTTGGAGGAATTGCTCTAAGTTTATTCATGCAACGGGGAAGGGGAGAGCTGGGAGCCATCTTTGTTATCTAACCCTCCCTGGGTTTACTCCAGTCTTGAAATTGTCGGTTAATCTGCTGGATTCCCCACCCAGCCATACATTTCCTAAGGGGAAGGACTACATATCACTCAGCTTTCTATCCCCAGTATCTAAGCCTGTGTTTGTCATGTAGTAAGCACTCATTAAAAAAGAAAAAAAAGCCAAACCGGTTTGGCTCAGTGGATAGAGCGTCGGCCTGCGGACTGAAAGGTCCCAGGTTCGATTCTGGTCAAGGGCATGTACCTTGGTTGCGGGCACATCCCCAGTAGGAGGTGTGCAGGAGGCAGCTGATTGATGTTTCTCTCTCATCGATGTTTCTAACTCTCTATCCCTCTTCCTTCCTCTCTGTAAAAAATCAATAAAATATATTTTTAAAAAAAGAAAAAAAGGGGGGAGAAGGTTGAATGGACACCAAATCCTCGAGGAGAGGAAATATCGCTTTTGGAGCAATGAGCAGTGGCCTTTCTGTAACGGGGGGAATAAGTCAGAGTTTTAGCCACAAGGATTTAGATTAGATACCTGTGCTGCACATTATAAAACAAAAATTCCATGTTACCAAGTGAAACTTCAGATTTCCTTTGTATAGATACTTCTATATTACTCTGAAATCTGTGAATGGATCAACTCCATCCAAAATTAAAAATTTGTTTTCAGCTTACTTCCCAGTCTTGAACTCTATGTCATGTTTTCTAGAAAGAGAGGGCTTATGAGTGGGGGGCTAAGCTTAGAGGCCTCAAGTTTTTATGTTTTCAAATAACTGCAATTCCATGGATTCAGAAAAATCCCAATAAGAAGTCATAACACTGAAGTCAACTGGTATGTGATATCTGGAGTTTGCAGAAATATATCTCTATCTATTAATATCCCACATTAATTCAGTTAAATTAAATACCTATTTAGGGATAGACCATTTTATTTATTTATTTATTTATTTATTTATTTATTTAAATATTTTTGTTGATTTCAGAGAGGACGGGAGAGGAAGAGCTAGAAACATCAATGATAAGAAATAATAACTGATCAGCTGCCTCTTGTTCTCCCCATACTGGACATTGAGCCTGCAACCTGGGCATGTGCCCTGACCAGCAATTGAACCATGACTTCCTGGTTCATATGTCCATGCTCAACCATGGATGGATCCAAAGGGCAGGCAGGCAGTAAGACATAAATTCAATTCTAGGCTTGGGATTTTGGTGTATTAATTCTATATGAAATACATCACCCTCGCCCTAGCCAGTTTTGCTCAATGGATAGAGCACTGGCCTGTGGACTGAAGGTTCCAGAGTTCTATTCCAGTCAAGGGCACTTACCTAGCTTGCAGTATTGATCTCTGGCCCTATCAGGGCACGTGCGGGAAGCAACCAATCAATGTGTCTCTCTCACATAGATGTATCTCTCTCTGTGTCTCTCTCCCTCCCTTCTACTCTCTCTCTAAAAATCAATGGAAAACATATCCTCAGGTGAGGATTAACAAAAACAAAACAAAAATATTCATCACTCTCAAGTAGAGGAAACAGGTGCAAAAGCTGTTTTGCAATGTGATGATTGATGGCTATATGGGAAAGTTTTGAGGACAGATAACAGAGAGAATTCTTCCTTCCAACTGTGTTAGGGGTAGGAGATGTTTCAGAGGAAAAGTTAGAGAGGAAGTGATATTGAGCTAAATATTGGATGGTAATAAGCTTTTTACTGGTTGGAAAAGGATAGAGTACTTGTTTCAAGCACAGTAAACACTATTTGGGAAAAACCAGTGGTATATTACTGGGAAAACAGTGAGGTATTACTTATATTAATTGATTAGATGTGTCAGAATTATTAGAGAGTAGGAAAGAAGGGGGGAAAGATAGGGGCAATAGAACTGTAATGTGAAAGATAAAAATTTTAAAATTTATGGGAAAGCTATATGAGTTAGGCTACATTTTAGGGATATAGAGTGACATTATAAAGTTGTTAGATTTTTTTCTGCAGGCATAAAGTCTTTAAAATATTTGAGCATGAAAAAACAAGAGCAAGAAATAATTTTACAAAGATGACAGAAACAGGATGGGAGAAAGTAAGAAATAGTGTGGGGAAGATCCAATGAAATTACAACTGTCCAGAAAGATGATGATGATGATCATGATGATGATGATGATGATTATGATGATGATGATGATGATGATGATTGGAACTGGGCCATTCAGCAATTGGTCCATTTCATCTAGGTTGGCATAGAGTTATTCAAAGTACCCCTTTATTATCTTTTTAATGTTCGATAGGATGTCACGATGCCTCTTCTTTCATTTCTGATATCAGTAATGTATGTCTTCTCTCTTTTTTCATAGGTAGTCTGGCTAGAGGCTTATCGATCTTATTGATCTTCTGTGGTCTGACAGCAGACATTGTATGATTTCTATTCTTTCAAATGTGTGTTGTGTTTTATGGCCCAAAAGGTGGTCTGTCTTGGTGAATGTTTCATGTGAGCTTGAAAAGAATGTATTACTGTGCACTGCTGTTGTTGAGTAGTCTATAGGTTTCCATTACATCCAGTTTACTGGTGGTATTCTTGAGATCAATTATGTCTTACTGACTGCCTGCCCCTTGGATCTGTCCATGTCTGAAAGGGGCCTTTTGAAGTCTCCAACTATGATCATGGATGCATCTGTTTCTCTGTAGCTCCCTTAGTTTTTGCCTCACATTGTTTGAAGCTAAAGCTACTTGGTTAGGTGCCTACTCTGCAATATTTCTTTTGCCTCTATATCTTGGTAACAATATTTTCATATGTTGTTGATTTTGTAATTCAATCTTTAGAATGGTTCATTGAATTTGTTTTTTATTATTGTTGGTAGGCTAGAAAACTATCTATACCAGTGATATAGACTAATTCATATTTCAGCTTAGAAGTAATGTTAGAATGTATTCAGAATGTACAACATTAAGGTTCTACAGGAATTAGAATGGTGTAAAATAAAGGAAAATGATGTAGAGAGATTTAATTCAGGGAAGGACAGGGCAAATTCATATCTATAAGTCTACATCTACAACTAAATCTAAGTCCAAATCAAATCAGTATCTATCTGTTTTTTTAAAAAATAGACCTCTGCTAATGTATGTCTCCAGATTTTTACAGTTAAATTTACCAAATGTGCAGATATGTAAACATTTATCAAACATGTTTAATGGCTCTAGATTCCCCCTCTGTGCATCATTTGAAAGCTGCTCAGCTCTGACAGTCTCTGCACTGTTGGTGCTTACACGGTCCTCTCCCACTCTGCCCGGTACTTCCCACGTCTCCTCAGGGAGTGGCCTGGCATGATGGGCTCACCTGTCCCTTTCCTGTGCGTTTCATCCCCTCTACTCAAGAGGAGCATCTGAAGTAGGCAACCAAGAAGTAAGACACTGAAGTTAAAACACAAAAACAAAACAAAGCAAAAAATATTGGATCCACGTATCCATGATTCACAAAACTATGGCACTAGTTAGTCATTATGAATCTTACTATTCTTCCCTGGGGGTGGGGGGGATTACTACTTTAACACACACACACACACACACACACACACATTGGTGAGAATTAAAGGAGGCACCATAAACAAATCCCGCTTCTGCCTCACCTTGACCTCATCTTTAGAGTCTTCATTGTATATTGTGTCAGGTATCAAACTATTTTTAATCTATGGATAACATCTGAGGAAGGTCAAAGAGATATTTTTATTTTCACTTTTTTTGGAACAGTTTTTCTTTCTGGTGTGTATAACTTACATCCTTTCATGCATCCATCATTTCCAGAATTGAAATCAACTTTACTAAAAGATGTAAAATTGTGAACATCAAATAAACAATGTTATGGGATTTTAGAGGTGCAAAGGGATGGAACATGTCACAATGATTCTTGTGCACATAAGCTCCCTAGGGTTTCCATTTCTTTTACCTTAAAAAATAACCAACTGTGTAGCTTTAAAGAATCCATCAAAAAAAATTTAGGACAAAGGAAATTCAATAGAGATCAATAGATTCAAGTTAGATACTTAAGTAATTGGGCACATACACTCAGAAAAGAATAGATATAATTCCTGAGTTACATTCATTGAATTGTCCATAAAGATAAAAAGGTTTGAAGTAGTGTTTGTGATGGGAATTGCCCAATTTTCTGTGAGCACTTGGTCATTTATTCTAACATGCGATGTGGCAAATCAATTCATGAGGTGTTTGTGTGAGAGCAATGTGCCCTCAAGTAGTCCTGTAGATACAGAGACTATCAATCACACTGCATTCTAAGACCATGGTAGAATTTTTCCTTTCAAAAACAATAATAATTCTGCCCTGACCAGAAATCGAAGTGTGACCTCCTGATTCATAGGTGGATGCTCAACCACTGAGCGACACCAGCCGGGCAACATATGAATTTCCTGATTAGAAATACTTGGGAAGGTTATGTCTGGAAATAAACAAATAAAGCAAAATGGCACACCTATTTCACATACTCTCAGTATTTCTTAATGTCCCATGATACAAGTATTAATTAATAAGTTAAGGCCAGGAGAAGATAGACAATGGAGATCATGGGAGGGAATATTAACCAGGCAAACCTGTGGTCTGAAGACTAGGCTTGGGGTTCAACTTGAAAGAATGTACATATGTATCCATCCACACACTATTAAAAAAGAATTGTGCCTATGTGCCTGTGAGGGAGACAGAGTGGAGAAGCAGGCAGGAGAGGCAGGGTCCACAGGAGAACATTAACTCCTGAAAGGTCCCAGCTGCTCCAGGTTTAACTGGTGCCTCGACAATAAAGTTAGGCCAATGAAAGGTCTTCCTAAATTGCAGAGATTTGAAAATGGTTCCAGCAATTTAAACTGTTTACAGAATATAGAGGTGATAGTGGACATTTAGATGAATAGACAAGGCCTTCCCACCTCACACTCCAGATTACACACATCCATAAATCCGCATAGCTCTCTGAAATTTCTATTCCATTTCTTAGGATCCATTCTCCTTGGAATCAAAAAGAAATTCCATTTCTTCAGCCACCAGAGTAGAGCCTAGCGCTTTCACAGCCCTTCACAGTAGCTGCCAACATGTTGACAACACCATAAAATAACACTTGCAGGTACCCATGTGGAGAATTTGCCTTCTGTTTTCTCATAGGGAACTGGATTTTAAACCCCGGAGGCAGCTCTGAACCTCCCCATATGTGTGGTTTGGCATTAGGACGAAGAGGAAGAGAGAAAAGGCTTTTCTTCCCTTTAAAACAGTTTGTCAGAAAATTATGATGCTGTGCAAAGTTTTCATCACTGAAAAGAAATGGGATTGGAGAGAATTCTTTGGTAGCAAATGAACAATTCACACTGTCTAGGATGGGGGCCTTAACTTGAAGAGGGTGTGTGTGCTCTCATTCTGCCCTGCCCTTTAAAAGTTCTTTCGACAGTTTTATGGCTTAGACTAGACTTTAAAGTCATGCTGCTTTCCTTAATTTGTTAAAGAGAAATGTCTACTTCTTGTAGGCAAGGCTGTTACTTCTGCATGTATGTGCCCCCTCCTGAACCTGCAGCTGGAAGGAGGAGAGAGGCAGAGAGGGAGAAGGGAATAGTGTTTTTAAAACCTCTGCAGTCTTTGATCTTTAAACTAGCATTTCAAGACCAGAAACTGCTCAAATACTAGGGCTTGCTTTTGTAAGGAAGTTGCCTTTGAAACGATGTAACATCTCTTTCCTATACTGCTTTTACTGAGGGAGCAAGGTAGCTCGCATCTTGACTATGCAATTGCATCATTTCCAAGATTGCTCTCAGCACATTTTTACATGAAGCTTTTCTTTCTGATTCTGGTTGGTTCATTACCTTCCTTAGCCTGTTCAGGCTGCTATAACAAAAATACCATCGACTGTCCTAAAGAATAAACATGTGTTTCTTACAGCTCTGGAGGCTGGGAAGTCCAAGGTCAACGTGCAGGCAGATTCTATGTCTGAAGAGAAACCACTGCCTGGTTACAGATTATCATCTGACTGTGTCCTCACATGGCTGAAGGGATGAGAGACCCTTTGAAAGCAAGGTGTCCACGAAATTAAGTTTCCTACCCTCCCACAGAGACTGGGAGATAAGGGTGTCACCTTCCTTGATTGCATTTCAAAGAGATGGCCCCCAGGTTCTTGAGAAAGAAAGTCCTGAGTTATCAAACTGGCAAAAAGCTTTGTCAGAGGATTTGAACAACAAAGGAGCAGAGGGGAATGTGCAATTGTACATTTTCTAAAGTCAATGTTCTAAACGAACGGATGTCAGGTACACATTTTCTTGGTCAGTCCACAGACACTATCTCTACACATCATGCCAGTCAGCGTGCTGGCTACTACATAGCTTGCTTGCTTCCCGGTCCTTACTTTGTAAAGGAAGGGAAGACTACAAGATGATGACCACAATGTTCCTTGGAAGATTCACTGTCTAGTGGAGCCAGAGTTGGAGAGAGGTCACTGAAGTGTTTAGTAGCCCAGACAGTCATGCGTTGGAATCCTGGATCTGTCCCCACTCACTATATGATTTAGAGAAAATGAATAAACCTCTGTCATCTTCAATTTACTCTTGCGTGCATAGAGGTAGTAAGAATGCCTACTCCATAGATTAGGCATAGAAAAGAGTGTAAGAAGTGCAGAGTGCAGCATGATATATTGCCTGCTGGAAGAGTATAAAAGGTATTAGCAGAAATTACCATAAACATTTATAAGGCCATGCAAAGTGATGGCTACCGAAGAGATGTATAGATTCAGTTCTGGCAACTCAGAACCAGGAACGATTAATTTTGCCTGGTTGATTTAGGAAAGGGCTTACGGAGCAGAGGAACTAGATGGCAAAGAAGAGACGGGAATTCATCAGTTAGGAAGAGCCACCCAAACAGAGAAGATGCCCATCCTGGAAGGATGTAAACTCTGGAATGCAAGAGGGTACAGGCTAGACTGAGGGACCCCACCGGTGCCTGGGAGGGACGCGGGAGGTTGGCCAGCCAGGGAGGGACCACAGGAGGGCTCCAGGGCATGTCCAGCCCATCTTGCTCAGTCCCAATTAGCCAGACCCCAGGAGCAAGCTAACCTACCGGTCAGAGCGTCTGCCCCCTGGTGATCAGTGCACATCATAGCGACTGGTCCACTGGCCGACTATCTGCCCTTGGGGTCAGTGCATGTCATAGCAAACAGTTGAGCAGCCTTAGCATATCATTAGCATATTGCATATTACACTTTGATTGGTTGAACGGACGACCGAACAACTAGATGACCAGACACTTATCATATTAGGCTTTTATTATATAGGATATAAAAATAAAAAGCAAGTTATGATTAAATAAGTTAAAACTTTTTTCAAAAACTACACTAGATTGCTGATTCATGCATTTCTCAATGTACATGTGTGTATTTATATTTATGCATAATCATATGATTTAATGACCCAAAATAGTTTTTCCCCCAACAAAAGCTAATTTGATTCATTAGCATTAGACTCATCAAATAAATCTCAACTGAATGCTTTCTTTGTTTCTTTTTTTCCTTCCTTTCTTTATTTGTTTTTAAAATATAATAAAGTACAAAATAATTTCCAGGATCAGGGGAAAAAGGAAAAGTAATATGTCCTTCATTTGTCCTGGTCATAAGAAGCCCATAAAGTAACTCCAGGTGCTAGACTTCCCAGAGTCAAGGCTAAGCCAGGTCTTTGGATTTACCTCACATCTATACTTTATTAAAGCTCGCTGATGTGATAGTTAATTTATGTTCTAATTAGTAAAATTTATTTTCCATATGCTCAGGAAAATTCCATAAATTCTCAAGTGTTATTTAAACAAATATATTAGCATCCATTAGTATATAATAAAGTCCTAATTTGTAGATTATTGCTCACAAAATAGTTCACAAATTAAATTATTTCTAGTTATAAACTGTTTAGCCCAGGAGAACAAACTCTATAATATCCTTAATCAAAACATATCCACATCTCCCAGGGAGCCAATTTGTCACTTTCACTGAATCAGCAAATATTGATTTAAAACTTACTCTGTTCTAGCCCTAGCCAGTTTGGATCAGTGGGTAGGGTGTCAGCCTGTGGACCAAAGGGTCCCAGGTTTGATTCTGGTCAAGGGCACATACCTCAGTTGCAGGCTTCTCCATAGCCCAGC
Source organism: Myotis lucifugus (assembly GCF_000147115.1). Classification (NCBI taxonomy): domain Eukaryota; kingdom Metazoa; phylum Chordata; class Mammalia; order Chiroptera; family Vespertilionidae; genus Myotis; species Myotis lucifugus. Next base: position 1,591 of record NW_005875911.1, on the reverse strand, counting down.
CCCTGGTTGGGGCATGTGTAGGAGACAATCAATAGATGTGTTTCTCTCACATCAATGTTTCTCTCTCTTTTCCTCTCTCTTCCAATCTCCCTAAAAATCAATGGAAAAATATCCTCAGGTGAGGATTAACAACAATAAAAACACACACACGAAAAAACATACTCTGTTCTAGATGCCATTATAGGGGCTCTAACTCTTAGTGATAAAGAGTGAAGAGGCTGGAGCCAGACTGGCTAGACTTGAATTTGTTCTCAGCAATTCATTAGCTTTTGTGATATTAAGGATTTTAATCTCTCAACTATAAAACAGTGATGATGACAATAATGATATGTACTTAAGGAAAATTAAATTAGTCAATGTATATCAGTGTTTATATATAAATTATATCCATTCAAACATATATGTATTCTCATATAAATATTTGTAATAACAAAAACATAATATGCTAATTAGACCAGACGCCCTTCCAGATGACCTTCCAGACGAAGCCAGGACTGTGAGGGAAGCCCGGGTCCCGGGTGCCAGAGGGAAGCCGGTGCTGCCAGCCAGGGGAAGGAAGGCCTACTCTTGCACTAATTTTGTGCATCGGCCTCTAGTGTATTTATAAATTCAAATATACATGAAGTGGTATTATTTATAGACAAATACATAATATATATATATATATATAAATGTGTATATATATATTTATATAGTACATACACATGTGTGTGTATATATATATATGCATATGTATCATTTAAAACAGTAACTGAAAAATATTCAGGACTTCTTAAGTGCTTTCAATTTTTTTTTAATGACTAGATGCCCGATGCATGAAATTCGTGCAAGGGGCTCTGCCCCCAAAACTGTGGCTTTGAGCGGAAAGTCATCTGGAAGGACATCTGGTCTAATTAGCATATTATGTTTTTATTATTATAGATGATTCAGTAGACAAAGGAAAAGACACCAGCTTTCATGGATCTTACACTTTATGAAGAAAAAGCAGTAAATAAGTAAACAAATATAATAGAAACTCCCAAATCATAATAATTATTATGTTAGCAATTAAAACACAGCCATGTCACAGGGAGACAATAGTCATACACATCTAACTGAGTTATTAGAATAGGCCAGTCTGGGAAGCTGACTTTCAAGTTGAAATTTCAATGACAATAAGGTCTTTATAATGAGTTTTTTTTTTAATTTTTCATTGATTAAGTTATTACGAATGAGTTTAAATATTAGCCTGTGTCAATGGGAGGCTAAACTCAAAACCCTCCAAAAACTAAGGAAATATGGGGCTATGAACAGATTGTATGTAAGGATTAAATGAAGCTCTTGTGTGAAAATTTTAAGGAGGCAATTGTGAAAGCATGGATACATTTGAAAAATGTAGTAATATTAGGGAACTAGCCACGTTGACAATTTTAAGATATACTTGCAGTTTAATTGGATATAATTTATAGAACACTCTTAGAATAATTTCCTTTACCTGGAAACTTTTATAAAAATAAACTATGATCCAAGTAAATGAAGGCCAGAATAAATATCCCCAAGACACCAGAATAAATGAGAAGTATCTTTCTTTAAATTATTTCTTTGAGCTACT
>NW_005875910.1:0-10976 GCF_000147115.1 Myotis lucifugus | reverse complement strand
ATCGTGATGAAAGTTGTGTCTCTGGACCTCGCAGGGTGGGTGAGCAGATCTCACATGCTACATCCATTCTACATTCCGGTCTCCCTCAGTAAGCCTTTACATGTCTTCCTCTAGTGTCCCAAGGCAGTTCCTGCACGTCACCTTCATTCAGTGTAGATAGACCACCATTTAAAAATACATATACATATACATATACATAAACATATATTGATTTCAGAGAGGAAGGGAGAGGGGGAGATAGAAATATCAATGATGAGAGAGAATAATCATTGATTGGCCACCTCCTGCACACCCCCGACCAGGGATTGAGCCCACAACCCAGGCAAGTGCCCTGACCAGAAATTGAACCATGACCTCCTGGTTCATAGGTCGACGTTCAACCACTGAGCCAGGCCAGCCGGGCAGATAGACCACCTTGTCATCTGTCTCAGCCAACCACCGAGCACAGTGTTCCAGTTCTTTCTAACTCCTCATGCTTAGTCCATCATTCCAGAACCTCTGCTCCCTGGGCCTGTACGAACACGTTCAGACTGATCTAACTTTCTGTTCCTTCCACCAGCACCCCACACCCTCCTATCCATTCCCATGCACACCCCGATTTTTGTCTGGATGAACTTGAAAAACCACGTTGTTCTTTTGGTGTCCCTGTGTGGTACAACTCCCTGCACCTCACCCTTGGAGGCCTGCTGGGACTCCAGTCGGGTTATAGGACTAGAAACCAAGAGGGGTGGGGTGGGAGTAGGTCCTGAGAAGAATTAGTGTCGAGGTAGGTACCGGGGGAGCCGGTTACAGTTCTTCATACACAGGGTCAATTAACTTCCTTAGAAACAGGTATCAAGGCTGGCTCCTAGGACCTAGACTCCCAGAAGCTCTCCCTTGTCAGGCTGTAGACAGGTGTGGCTTCTCGCCTCCCTTTTGGCTACAGACAGAATATTTATCTCCGTGGTTATTACGTAAAATGTCATTCTAACCAAGTACCTGCTTCCTACTTAGAATGCCAGCTGAGGTACTGCTAGTAACTGACTGCATTTTCCCGGGGCCCCTCACAGGAAGGAGGCTGCGGACCCGGCCACACCCCCTTCAGGTCCATCACGCATATTAAAGACCCGAAGCCACAGGAAAGAAGCCTGCGAACTTGGCTGCACCTGAGGTTCCCAAATGACCATGAGCTCATTTTGGGGAGTGTTTCTTCTGTAGAACTAAGATTAAAACCAACAAACATCTTGGAAGCTGCAAACTTAATCAGCTGCTACGTTGGCCTGAGCTGAAATTTGGGAGTTTTTGGTTCATTCTTAGCTATTTAATTGCTACTTAATAATGAAGATCCAGCCCTGAGTGGAGTGGCTCAGTTGGCTAGAGCTCTGGAAGGTTGCCGGTTCAATTCCTGGTCAGGGCACACACCCAGGTTGTGGGTTTGAGCCCTGGTCAGGATATACAGGCAACCCAGTCAATGTTTCTCTCTTCCTCAATAAGTAAAAAATATATATATTTAAAGTAGCTTTACCTATGAAAAATAATGAAGATCGAAACCAATCATTTTCTAAGTATTAATAGAACACAGTGCCTTATTAGACGACATTTAGTGACTGTTGAGGAAGATTGACATTTCTGCCACGTCCCCCACCTGTCAGCTGTCTTAAGCCTTAATTGTGGTCTGAAGGTTCTCCCCCGTCCTAGTGGGGCTGGGGCCAATCTGAACACTTGTCAGCTGTTCCCAGAAGCACCTTCCTGGGACTATTTTGGGTCCATGGAATCTGGAGTTTAATCCTCACAACCTGACACCACAGGGAGAGGCCCCAGCCCTTTAGCAAGAAGAAATGGTGCCACCATGGTCTCGGGTTCCAGGCCCCTCCTCTGAAATGAACTGCTTTTCCATCCAAGACTTAAAAGGGGGCTTGGCGTGGCATGAGGCCTGGAGCCGTGCTGTTGCTAAGGGAAGGAAGGAATTCTGTCCTCCTCATTCTGAGTGGGCGAGAGGAGAGTGTGTACAACTGCCGAGAGGAAGATACCTAACGCCACCAACGTGAGGTTTGGGGAGTGAAACCTGGATGGGTTTCTATGTCAGCCAGTACCATTTAAATCCAGGAATGTGGGCAAACACAAGTATATTCTTAGTAAATTAAGACTTTCATGGCCTGACGTTATCATTTTTCATCAGTCCCAATAGTCCTTTTATAAAAAGCAGCGAAACATTCAGGTTACTTAAAAAATCAGGATCTCAACTGTTGACCCTCCAGTGGCCCCGGGCATGGAGTGAACGGCTAAGACTCTGCCAGGATCAGTCATAGCAAAACTTTATTGAACAGAAAACCCAGCAAAGGTTCCCACCTCTGCACAGTTGCCCGTGGTTTGAAGGAAAGCAATGCATTTAAAAAGCAATTATACAGAAGTCTCTCCTAGAAAAGTCCTGCTAAAACATGTCTAGCAATTCATTGATTATATAAAGTAGTACACTTAGTGTAATTTAAACATTCCAACAGGAATCAAATCGCACCAGCAGAACCATTTCTGCCTCTATGACATCTATGTACAAACACACATGCAGACACACGTATCTGGGAAAGGTCCTCAGGCATAAACATGCGACACACACCTTCTATGTACAGTGCCTATAAACTACAGACAATAGGTAGTAAAGCTCTTCAGAATAAAGACATGAGAAGCCTTGGGCATTTTTTGTTCATCAATTTGTATCATGGCTTCACGTCTTACTTTCTGCTTTTGCTTGATCACAAAAAGCATCTCCTCCTCCTTGTTGGTTCTTTACCAATTCTGTGCCATCGCCGCGTCCAGGTGAGGAAATCTAGCTGGATCCACGGTCCAGTCCATGCCTGCCCAGGCCACCAGCAGCCGGAGGGCGAACCGCCTCAGTTTGCTATGGCGGGAGGGCCTTCGGGAAGGAGCGAGGCAAAGAAAGTCTTGAAGACGAGCCACGCTGTGCTCATGAATGAAAGGCTGGTCCTTGCTCGCCATCCACTACGTTCCTGTCTGAGGGAGGCGGTTGGGGTTTCCGATTTCAGCCTCAGGGCCTTCCTGTTGGTAATGAAACAGCGAGAAAGCAGTTAGGACCGGGATGCACACCAGACCCTGCTGGGCAGTGGCAGCGGCAACCCCGGCCCCTCCCTCGCGCCGTATGGGAAGCGCTAGGCGGGCAGGGCCCCGGGAGCGACGCCCTGGGTCCTGGCTGGCGTGTTCTCCCGTCTCCATGGCACAGCCGCACTGGTGACATTCTCATCGTTTCAAATATTCCCAGCAGCAAGTATCAAAGCAGGTGTAGCAACTAGATCTTCAACCACTACTAACCAAGTAATTAAGTTACCCCTCATTAAATATGGATAGTCCAATGTTGGCGATGTCGTGAGTTAAAAGAATTGAAATGGAAACCCAGGGTTCTAAAAACAGATAGTAGGGTGCCAATTTATATAACTTGAAAATATCCTTTAGGAGTATGCATTAAACTGCCTTATAAAAATTCTATTTCTGTGTGTTATTTTTCAGGAAATCTATTCTGTGAGATGCTTATGCTCTTAATCCTTAATTAATATCCATTAGCTGTTTCCATGACATAACAAATGGTTGCAGACCACTGAACACTCAAAATAGTGAACCTAAAAAAATTATTTAAATATGCCAAAATGCAAATTGCCATGTGACAAAAATACCTGATAGATGCTGTGACATGTTAATGTTTTCAAAATAGCTACCATCAAGAATAAATAGGAGCCCGGGCCAGCGTGGCTCAGTGGTTGAGCATCGACCTATGAACCAGGAGGTTACAGTTCAATTCTAGTCAAGGGCACATGCCCAGGTTGCAGGCTCAATCCCCAGTGTGGGGTGTGCAGGAGGCAGCTGATCCATGATTCTCTCTCATCATTGATGTTTATCTCCCCGCCCCCCTTACTCCTTTCCTCTTCCTGAAATCAATAAAAATATATTTTAAAAAGAAGAAGAAACAGGAAGAAATCTTGAGCTATGGAGCCTAATAAAGTGGTAAACCAGGACACTGGATTTTAAAGGCTGAGGGTTTGAGCGCCTGCACCTCACGCCACGCTCGCCGGCGCGCGGAAGCTCATACCTGCAAGTTATTGTTGGGGTCCTGGTTTGCAGCCTCCGGACGAGGACGGTCATTGGGGAAGTTCTGAACCGGCCTCTGTCTAAACGGAAACCACCCAACGTGGTGCCTTCAAAGGAAGCACATAAAAGCCCATCTTAGTCAAGAGCACAGTGAGTCTACTCAACAACAGAAGGGTCTCCTCCGCAGGTAAGGTCCCCCTCCCTCCCCTTCCCTTCCCAGCTGGAAGCTCACGGCAAGGCCCCCTGCAAAGACCGTCTGTCCCTCCATCTCATTCTATCCCACCACCTCCCAGGCTCTTAAAGGGGCGGCATGTTTATTCACCAGTTCACACTCACAACACACACAGCACTTGGCACACAGCACATGCTCGGTAAGTGCTGGCGTGGCCGTAAAGTGGGATTTGTACTGAGGGGGAAAGGAAAGTGATGGTCTGCTTACAGGTACATAACCACGGTGGCCCCCATGACCATGAGGAATCTGCTCAGGGAGGAGTAGAAGTAGAGGATGCTGAGAAAGACGGAGAACGTTGCTGCTGAGTAGGTCCAGTCCAACCAATCGCGATTTATCTCGTCATCTTCCTCCACGAGAGGGCCACCTTGCGCATTCATCCGTAGGTTTTGATTGGCCCCAGGATTAACCACCACTTGAGGAGCAGCATTCTGATTGGCTGGCTGGTTTTCGGCTGGAAACTGGTTGTGAATAGGGGCTGGAGCAGGTGCGGAGACCACGGGTATCTCTTGGGCACTTGGTGAGGGAACAAAAGTCCCCGATGCAGCAGTGGCCGCTAAACTGAAATGGAAACGACAGAGGCAGATGCTGTTGAGAGCAAAGCTCCGTGAGGCCGTGGTCGTCACCGTCCTCACGCAGGGGACTTTACTGTGAAGAACTCTAAATAGGTACATACAAACTTAATTTTTTCTTTAACGTAATGAAGAACTTCTCTTTTTAAAAAAATACGTTTTTACTGATTTTTAGAGAGAGAGAGGAAGGGACAAGGATACAGAGATAGAAACATGGATGAGAGAGAATCATGGATTGGCTGCCTCCTGCACACCCTCTACTGGGGATCAAACCCACAACCCGGGCATGTGCCCGACCAGGAATCAAACTAGTGACCTCTTGGTTCCCAGGTCAATCCTCAACCACTGAGCCACACTGCCTGGGCAGTGAAGAACGTCTTTACCAACAATCCTACCTATACATGCCTTTTCTACTCCTAGGAGCAGCAACAAGATATTTTGTCTGGAATGAAATATCCAGGCCACTTTAAGAGTGTGGTGTAGTAACCAATTAAAATTTTCACAAAGCTTTAAAGATACAGATTGAAAAGGAAGGAACATAAGTGAAGGCGGGAAAGCATGTATCAGACACCAGCGCCCCTGCATGGGGCATCGATAACAAATTAGCTGGCAGCTATCACTCATACTGTACTCCACCCACAGAACCACAGGGCTCTGCAGACACGGGTGACCTTCCCTAGCTGGCCCGGTAACAGGATGGGACTTCCCTCCGCCCAGCCCGGCCCCCCGCACATCAGGGAAGGACTCACTACTGCATGTAGTACTGCCGCGCGTAGATCTGCTGGAACCAGGACAGCTGCAGCCACCCATAGGTCGTGTAGCCCGAGAAGCCAGGCCCCAGGCCTTGGAACGCCGGCTGGGCAGCTTCCGGCCTAGGAAAGATGGTTTTTAATGCACATTTTGAGTTGGTTTAGTACAAATAAGTAAAAACTGAGTTTAAACGACAATCAGGAATTCAAATCCCAGAGACTGAAGAATGGGCGTGACAGTTACTCGTAGGTGACTGGAACGCGAGCACAGAAAGTACTGAGGACGCGCTCCCCCCGGGTCCAGCCCTCCAGCACTGGTTCTCATTGTGCGTCACTGACACGCACACAAGCTGTACTGGCCCAGGCTGTGGCTCCCACTCCCGTTTAGGACTTGCCGAGTCTCACTGCAGGTCTCACCCCACTGTTCTCTTTTAGGAAGCAGCTCTAAGAAACCACATTCCTCCCAAAGCCTTTCCTGAAGGACACTTCCCTCCTCCCAATACCCCTCTCCCTCCTCTAGGTCGGGATCTATGCCCGGACCAGCGATGCGTGCATGTGGCAGCACCCACGCTTGCTCACCGGCCACTTGTGCCCTGGATAGGCTGCTGGGCCGTTATCTGACTGGATCCCCAACTGGATCCCCTTGTGGGGAGACAGCTCTCCCCATTTCACAGGGAAGCCCCGAGTGCAGCTCAGGGAAGACGAGATTTATTTGCACAGGGTCACTGAGCTAATAGCAGGGCTGGATTTGAGAGCTGTTTGTTTGACACCAAACACACTCATTTTTCCATCATGCAACAGTCTGACACGGCCTAGGACAGGGCATGGGGGTCGCAAGTGGCTTTGTGGGCTGCACACAGTGAACTCCACAAGATGGAAACTAATGGAATTGTGGGAGATCAGGAGTTGGTTACAGGCTCATCTCCATTGGGTGAACTCATTTCTTAAAGTTCTATGCACTGGCTGCTCAGTAAATAGTTGAATGCAATCATCAAGTTTTATTACCGTGAAGTTCACAGTCAGGTATGGGCCTCAGTTCTCAAGTTGCACAGCCCAAATGAGGGAAGCAGTTTTAAGTGTTTCTATCCAATAAGGAATCCAACTCACATGCTGACAGTCTCTTTTAACCGAATTCCACACCCAGTGTTTTTAAAGCAGTATTCCATACAAGCAGGCCTCGGTGTGACTCATTTAACAATCACAGTGCATGGAATTAGGGGGAAACGGTGCTCACTGGCTCCGATGATGGCACTGCAGATGCGCAAGAAAACTAAAGGGTTTTTACAACTACGTCCCGAGCACTTAGGGGTAACATGATATCATGTCCGGGAATTACTTTTAAATCTTCAGGAAAAAAAAAGGGGGGAATGAGGAATAGATGAAAGAAGTATGGCGACACTTTGTCGTTACTGGGCCGGTGATGGTTACGTGGGGATTCATCATCCAGTTCCCTCCACCTGTGTGTGTGCTTGAAATGACCATTTAGTAAGAAACGCCACCAACTCCTCATCCTCAAACACCTGGTGCTATCAGTCATCACGTATCAAAGAGCGACAGTCACTTCTGGCTTTGGCTCTGAAGGAAAGGCTCTCGTCGCTCCACAGAAAATGGCCCTTGGCCGAACCGGTTTGGCTCAGTGGATAGAGCATCGGCCTGCGGACTCAAGGGTCCCAGGTTCGATTCCGGTCAAGGGCATGTACCTTGGTTGCAGGCACATCCCCACTGGGGGGCGTGCAGGAGGCAGCTGATCGATGTTTCTCTCTCTCATCGATGTTTCTGACTCTCTATCCCTCTCCCTTCCTCTCTGTAAAAAATCAATAAAATATATTAAAAAAAAAAAAATGGCCCTTGTTCCAAGCACCGCCAACAGTCCGTGGCAGAACATTTCTTAAAACCGTCTCTCCACCTCTGTCCCCAGTGCCACGCAAGCGGCTCAGCAGAGCAGCCGCACGGCGCTTCCAACAGCTGTTTTTCTGCAGCAGCACTGACCTCCCACTGTGAGGTCAGCACACGCAAAGCACAGCCATGCAGGAGGGGAGATGCCTTTCGGTACATATTTCTCCACATTTTATATGGAGTTGATTTAGTACAAATAAGCGAGAACTGAGTTTAAATGACAAAAAGGCTGTGTAGTGAGAAAGGTTAAATTCATAGAAGATCTTTCTAGGGAAACCCTTATAAAGCAGCACTCTGTCCATTTTAAAGTTCTGTAAGCAGACAGTGTAAGCACACCTCATTCCTAAATGGATGCAAACAGGCCCGTTCATGGTGCATAAACCGGGTTCTTTATTGTAACACTCACCTCGAGATGTTCTCCCACCCAGAGGGAGAAAGGTTCCGAAGGGGCTCCCTCAGCCTCACACCATCGCTTGAGGAATCCCCAGGATACTGTCCCTGAGTGGGGCCAGCGGGCTGCTCTGTGGATTCAGCAACCTAGGTGAGTGCAACGTGATCATGAGACAAAGGGCCTGATGCAACCGGCTGAAATCAAGCTGAAAGAATGACTTCACTGGGGATGGCTACGTCCCCCACCCCGACCTCTGAACGTAACAAAATTAAACAGATACAATGTTATGTAAAAAATATTCTGAAATTTCAAAATATAGATGTGTTGTGTGTGTGTGTGTGTGTGTGTATATATTTGATTGATATTTTTTTCCTAGAGTAACTATGTTATAGTTTCATTAAAATCTTCCAATGAAGTTATCATTGGTGAGAACGCTTCCTGGTAATGAACTGTATCTCTATGGCTACACTTACGAAACCAAGAAATTAAATGTGACCAGCACAATTTATAAATACAGCCCAGCCAACAACCTAAAGGAGAGAATTTCCTATGCTATGTTCAGCTGTTTCAGGAAATAGCGATATAATGCCAATTTAGAGTGTGTCACTACATGTATTAATGCACACTGTGAAATGAAACATAAATAGACTGTCAAATATGTCTTTAAAGATCATTTGATAGAATTTCACAATGAAATTTTCCAAAGAAAATATATTCACTTTTTTACTCTCTATAAAAATTAAAAGTTCCTTCGAAGAAACTTATGTGCCCAAGTCAATGAAAACCCACTGTAGAGAGCCTTGTTAGTTTCAGTGATCTGCACGCAGCCTCTGCAGGTCACATCATACCCCAGAAGACAGTGACTGCAGCTCCTCTTTCCAATAATGGCCCTGCCTGCCACTGTTGCAGTAAACTCTCACTTGTATTGTAAGTGTCTAATTCCTAAATTCTCACCGCGGACGAAACAAAATATGACAATAAAAAGACCATAAAATCTCTCTGAAGAGTTTTATCCAATGTCCTTTCTTCCCCCCGAGAGAGTCTGAAGGACACAGGGTATCCACTCAGACCTACCTTTGCGCTGGTTTCTGGCATTTTGGACGGACTTTTCACACTGCACACCAAGTGGAGAACATGCCGGGTTTCCTGCTGAAAGAGATATGGAGGCACTTTAGGACCTGAACTCAACCTGGCAAGAACATCAAAACATTCCGAAGTTAATATATAAACGATGTACCTTTGGAAGCAAGTCCCTGAGATACTGGTTATCCAACAGCAGCTTCCCCGAATAAATTAACCTCTGGTCCTCTGGCCGCTTATCATGGAAAGAAAGAGCAACAGTCAGCATTTAACCCACGAGTTCCCAACCGCAGAAGACACTGCTTCTTACACATAATTTAAATACGCGTTTCTTCCCAGCACATCACAGGAAAACGTTTCTTCAAAGGCCCCATAGACAAAACTTTTATTTAAGAAAGTGCTTTAAGTCTAAGCTGGTCTCTCACATATAAATAAATTTAGGATGGCAAATGATCTCGTCCACAAAACCTACAGCAACCTACTAACTCAGGGAAACTGCTTTCTGCCACTAGAGACACACATTTGATTCGGGGCTCCTACAGCAACTGACTTCAACACTTGTGTTTCGTTTCAGAGAAAACTCAAAGTGCTCCCAAAGTGGGCCCACCAACCCACCTCGCACTGTCCCAAAATAACAAGAAGCAATTCTACACTCGAGCCCCGGAAGAGACAATTCCCCACACACAAATGCAGTCACAGAGGAGACGGAGTGACATTTCTACAAGCTGTGAGATCAGCACTCCTGTTTTAAGGGGAAAAGTCTGAAATTGGCTTGTCCAGTCACTACCTGCTAGAGTCTGGATGCCATCCTCTCTCATCCATTCCAGTGACTTGAAGACCACAGGGACTCCACACACCTTCTACAAATCTCACTTTTAAAACCTGTTTTTAATTCCTTTAAGAATTGTATTTAAAAATAATGGCCTCAAACACCAGTCGTACACTGGAGATCGCCAACCTGTCAACCTACTCTGGCCAGAAAAACCTATTACACAACACTTGGACTAAAGCTGTTTCCGCCAAGTAGCCTGAGATGAAAGAACAAGTGGTTTAAAACAAACAAAACAATAACCGCACCAATCCGGATTTTTACAAACTGTGCGACAAAAACAAGTACAGAAACTACTATATTGGATGCCGTGTTCTTGCCAGTTGGCTTTATCAGCAAGTGGGATGCACATGACTTTATAAAATGCTATTGCAGAGCTGGGTCCTCCATATGAAAAAGCCCCACACTGGAAAAGCTTTGCAATCCACAGCTGCCTGCCATTTAAATTACTTCCCCGATTAAAGGCCTAAATTAATTAAACACGTGAAGCCAACAACTATCATAAAGTAAGAAAACGAATCAGTCCTCTCCAGCTGTAAGTTTTAAGCCCACATTTCCGTATCTGGGAGGCCTTTCATTTACTCCTGGGTCCTGGGGCTTCATAGCAGTGACGCTCCTCACCCCAGGAGGCCCTGGGGAAGCTCTCCTCCAACACTCCGCCTCTCGCACCTAGTGACGCCCCCAGAGACTGCACCTGCTTCACCCACCTGTGTCCCTAACAGCCCTTCGCTCGGCAACGCGGCCCCTGGGTGAAACCCCAGAGCCCCCAGGTGAGGGCACACACACAAACAGGCACATTTCAAAAGAACAGCTCACTTCCACATGAGACAGGGAACCAACACGGACGGGAAACCACCTCCAGCCTGAGCTGCCGCACACCCCGCCCCTCCTGGGGTCGGACGGAGCGATTGCCCCGTCTCCTCCCGTCCGGCCGGCCGGGGACTACACTTGCGGGCAGCCAGGAACGCCGCTGACACTTACATAACATCAGGGCGGAAAGTCAATATTGTCCAGCGCTCAGCCTCCATCACGTGGGAGGGCGGGGCCGAGGGAGGGAGGGAGGGGACAGGGCGATACTGACAGATGTGTCCACCAAAACAAAGCCAGGAAGTCCCCGTAATTGAGGAACCCAAGTCCTCCAGCCCGGACTCCGGGA
>NW_005875909.1:0-10976 GCF_000147115.1 Myotis lucifugus | reverse complement strand
AAGACAAGGCAGGAGTGGCGGAGAATGACTGAGCCCAACATTATGAAATCAAAATGAGAGAGGTTACTGCATATGCATTAGCGCAATGACACAGAGAAAGTACACAGTGGAAATCTAATATGAAATGCCCTCGCTGAGAATTAGTGAAGCCCCACCCGCCCGCTCTGTTCACTGGCGCTCCTGTTGTCCATCGTCACCCTCCTAACACCCCTTCCCCGGACAGTCAGTATCCGCAGGGCGACCTCTCACCCTGCACCTTCTACCTACCCCCTCCCCCCCCCCACACACACACACACTGTGCCTTCTGCACGCCTTTCCCATGAAGCTCCCTCGCCCGTATGCTCATGGGAAACTGTTCTCTGCAGCTTCGCAGGAGGAGGGTCCTCGCCGGTGCTGCTAAACCAAGTATTTCTCCAGAATCCTTCCCGCCCACGGCTCCTTTGAAGCTGTGCCATCTGGTGAAGCCACCCCCTTCCTGTCCGCTCTCCATGGTCCTATTAACAGGACCTGCGTGTACTCCCTGGAGGACAGCTCCCACCAGCCTCCCCCCGCCCACAGGCCATTGTCCGTTCCTTGTGCTTCAGTGGCCACATGACGACTCCTCAAAAATGCTGGTTTAGCCGGCCAGCATGGCTCAGAGATTGAGCATCAACCTATGAACCAGGAGGTCATGGTTTGATTCCCGGTCAGGGCACAAGCCCGGTTGCTGGCTTATTCCCCAGTGTGGGGCGTGCAGGAGGCAGCAAATCAATGGTTCTCTCTCATCAATGATGTTCCTCTCTCTCTCTCCCTCCCTCCCTCCCTCCCTCTCTGAAATAAAAATAAATAAAAAATAAAAAACTCTGGTTTTACAGTCCTTTCATTTCCCTGTCATACCCTGGGCAGCCGCTCCTGTGGCCAGTGAAGGCACCCACCGCACCTCCTCCAGCTCAGCACGTCTTAGCTCCGACACGGACTCGCGTGACTGTGGCTAAGAACCAAACTTAAAACACCAGGTGCCTCATATGGAAGGTGGGATCCTACTGGCGCCTCTGATGGATTAATGAAGTGAAAGGTTATGCATACGGCATCCCTGACATATAACGAGCGCTTGCTCCATGAACGCTCTCACTGCCGCTTCCTGAAATCACGTGGTGGCCGGGGGACGGACACGTGGGAATGGCCCAGCCCTGCAGAGCCCAGAGGAAAGGAAAGCAGATTCATCACGCGTGTCAGAGCCTGGAGGGATGACGGATCGCCAGTTCCCTGGTGAGCTTCGAGGGGTCTGTCTGCGAGACAGGGTGGGGTCAGGTGCCCGACAGCAAGGAGCGGGGAGGATGGTCGTGAGGTGGTGACGCCAGAAATATGCCCCCTCCCCCGCTGCCCCCCGATCAGAGCGGCCCAGGCAGCCGGGAGGCGGTGCAACAATGTCCTTGACCCCGAAAGCCCAGCGGAACAACCTGAGAGGCCCCGAGACAGCAGTCCCCGAGGAGGTCAGGGAGGAGCCCTTCCTTTAGTGTAGAGCAGCGGTTCTCAACCTGTGGGTCGCGACCCCTTTGGCGGTCGAACGACCCTTTCACAGGGGTTGCCTAAGACCATCCTGCATATCAGATATTTACATGACGATTCATCACAGTAGCAACATGACAGTGATGAAGTAGCCACGAAAATAATTTTCTGGTTGGGTCACCACATGAGGAACTGTATTTAAAGGGCCAGAAGGTTGAGAACCACTGGACTGTAGAGGGTGCTCCCTCCCGTCTTATAATGGTTACATCCGCCTTCTATTGCCATTATAGGGGGGAGGGGGGCAAGAGGAGGCAGGCGGACAGGTGTGGGTACATGAACACACAGTTTGTCCTATTTATTTATTAATTACTACATTATTTATTATGAGGAGGATTATTAACCTATTTTTGCCCCCCCCCCCCCCCCGTATATTTTACCTCCACCTCCTTCCCCGCTCAGGGGACTTCTGGCAGCAGCAGCATCTATCACATGCCTTCCCCAGAGCAGTCACAAAGCCACAGTCAGACAGAACAGAGGGCGTCACCTCCACAAGTGAGCGTGGGCGCTGACCAGGCAACCGGCCGGCGCTCGGCTGCCGGGGGCGATGCTCGGCTTCTCCCCAGAAGCCCCTGAACCCCTTTCACTTGACCTCCTGTCTCCATGACGAGTTCTCCTTGTGGAGCCATAATCTCCAAGAGCAAGGACGAGCTGCAACGCTCTGGGCGTCTCTATGCAACCGATTTCAGTTCTGTTCGGAGAACCCTACTCCTCCCTGGCTCCTGGCCACTAATGGCCTTGGTCACACGGCGCATTTGTAATTCTGATTAGGTTTGAACCCAGATGGCCTATATATGACACACAATTAAACTTTATTAATTTAGATAAACTATTCCGGATTTTGCCCTTATTCAGGTGTACAATTAAGCTTGCACTGTGGCACTCTGGGAGAGAAGATTTTATAAATAACTCAAACTCTGACCTATATCACAATGGCATTTTTTTTTTTACAAATGAGCTTAAAGCACAGACAACTTTTCCAAGTTGCCAATCTGCTTTGGCAAACAGAAAGCTCATTAGAGCCATCTGGGGAGACTTCTAACACACAGTCTCCTGCTTTCTGTCCAAAACCTCCTGAATGAGAATAAAAATTTTAAATTGCTCAGGGTAACATGCTCCCTGGTACATCTTGTAGTTCACAAGATGGGGAGCTACTGGGCTAATTATTTTCTAGGTTCCTTGATTAGTCAGGGCAGCCTAAGCTATGCTGTGGTAACAGATTAGTCCAAAATTGCAGTGATTTACAAAAAAAAAAAAAAGCCTGCTTCTTCTTCATTGTCCATGTTCCTGGCGCCCCCCTGAGGCTGCTCCACGTCCATCATACCCGTGCGGGAGCCTCACCTGCAACGCGCCTGCCGTCCTGGGAGCAAACCCGTGACCGCTGGTTCCTGGGTCGAGGCGCCAGCGCGGAGCCACGCGGCTGGGCTGCCAGGAGCCTCTGCAGCCTCCCTCTCCGGTCTGCACTTCAGCCTCACTAGCCACATGCTGACCAGCCTGGTGGAGAGGCCGAGTGCAGCTCTGACTGAGGGACGCGCTAACTCCCTGTCTCCCGGGGCCGGCCCTGGCTGGACAGGCTCTGTCACGGCCCCGCCGGGGCCAGCTGCCTGACGTTCCCTGACCCTTCGTCGGCTGATCACAAAAATTAACCGCACGGCCACGCCCTCGGGGAAACCAGATGAAACGTCCTGCCCTTTCCCCCCGAGAATCGCACCTCCGCTCCCAGGTCAGGACTCAGCAGCAGAGGCCAACGGAGAGCATTTCTCTTTCCACAGGAGATGAGACCTTCACATCTGTAGCCCCCGGGTGCTTTCCTAAGATGACAGGTTTACGATCCAGCCATCGTTTTAGCCAAAAGCAACTTTCTAAAAGGCTCCGGGACTCTGACAGCGTGTGGGATGCATTTAGCCCGCTCTCCGGGTGACATTACATTATGTAAACTTCCCCGAGCGAGGATCTCTCCTGAGCACCCGAGTGCTGTGGGCCAGACACTGTCAGGGCCTGCGCCCGGACCCCCCCCCCCCCCACTGTGTAACCGTGGCCAAGCTACTCACCTTCCCAACGCACCCGCACTTCATTTGTGCAATGGGGGTGTGGCAGCATCAGCACTGTAGGGGGGCTGGGAAAGTGCTATAAGTAAGAATATATAGATTTGGTGCCTGGCTATATTTGTTTTCATCAGAAAAGCAGATAAATACTCTAATCTATATATATAAAAGCCTAAGCGACCGTTCAACCAGTAGCTATGACACACACTGACCACAGTGGGCAGATGCTCAATGCACAGACATGGAAACATGGAACAGACTGATGAATCTCAGAGGGAAGAGGGGGACGGGGCAGGGAGGGAAGAGATGAACCAAAGATCTGATATGCATACTAGAGGCCCGGTTCATGGATTCGTGCACCGCGTGCACCAGTGGGGTCCCTTGGCCTGGCCGGTGGGAATCCAGTCTCCGACATCCCCCAAGGGGTCCCGGATTGTGAGAGGGTGCAGGCCAGGCTGAGGGACCCCACTGGTGCACAAATTCGTGCACCAGGCCTCTAGTGTATTATAAAGATCAGCCCTAGATGGTTTTGCTCAGTGGACATAGACTCAGCCTGAGAATTGAAGGGTCCTGGGTTCAGTTCCAATCAAGAGAAGGTATCTCGGTTGATGGCTTGATCCCCTGCCCTGGCCGGGCGCATGTAGGAGGCAACCAATTGATTTGTCTCTCTTACATCACTTTCTTTCTCTCTCTCTCTCTCTCTCTCTCTCTCTCTCTCTCTCTCTC
Organism: Myotis lucifugus; assembly: GCF_000147115.1. NCBI lineage: Eukaryota > Metazoa > Chordata > Mammalia > Chiroptera > Vespertilionidae > Myotis > Myotis lucifugus. The sequence continues at coordinate 6,660 of NW_005875909.1, read as the reverse complement.
TCTCCCCCTCTCCCCTTCTTCCTCTCCCTCTCCCTTTCCCTCTAAAAATCAATGGGAAAATAACCTTGGATGAGGATTAACAAAAAAAATTAAAAATAAATTCTAAAGATCAAACAGAGGGCTGAGATAAGACTTTAGAAATTACAGGATCATACGCATATGTGCACAGCGCATGACAATAGGGTGGTGAAGGCCTGGGAAGGGCGGGCACGGGGTGGAGGGGACCAATGGGAAAAACAAACAAAGGGGACATCTGCAATACTTTCAACAATAAAGACAAATCTTAAAAAAAAGAAATTACAGGATCAGAAGTGCTTCTTAATGTAGTACCTTTGAAACATGGCCTCCAAATTCTCTGAGACCCCTCCCATCTCGAGGCGGGGTCTTGTCCCCCACCACCACCTTGGTTAGGGTGGACCTGTCACTGCTCCAGGGAGAGTGGCCGTGACCTCTGCGGTTGGTCATAAGAGGCCATGCCCGGTTCCCCTGAAGGGCTGGGCCGGGCCACGCCCCTGGGAGGTGCTCCCCTCAGAACCCAGTGGTCTCCCCAGAGACAGGCTCCAGCCCTCAGCTCACACAGAGTGGAGCAGCCCCCACAGGCCCAGCCAAGCGTCTCTGAGTCTTGCCAGCTGAGACCTCGTGGAGCAGAGAAAAGCCACCCAGCGCGCTTTGTCCAAACGCCTGCCCTGAGCATCGAAGAGCATTAAGGTTGTCTCTGGCACTGAGCCTGGTGTTATGACACAGCAATCTGCAACAGCAGCAGCACCACCAGCAAAACGATGGCAACATCCACAGGCGGTAGGTAGGGGCCAGGTCTCGGTCACAGTGAACTCAGGACTCAAGAGCAGGCAACACAAACAGCACGACTCGGTAACTCGCCCTGTGACACGGCCCCGCCAGTTCCGGGAGAATGTTCACCCTAAAGCGTCACCGGGCTCCCCGGGAGCCTCTGCTCATCAAAGCCCCATTGTCGTCGCCACGACTCCCTCCTGAGGAAACACCTGTCAGTGGGCGGGGTTATGGACTGACCTTCACAGACGTGTCTCCACTGCCTGGCGCCCGAGAGGCAGTGAGTTTCAGGTTCTAGAAAAACGAGAGTCACCCTGGACGCCTTCTGAAAGTCTGATTTGAAGGCCAATCCACAGGGAGTCTGAGTCGGGAGACAGCTGGTGGGACAGAAAAAACACAGAGACAGCTCCTCCCGGGGGAGGCGGGCGCACAGGAAGCATGTATCGGAGCCACTGCCGCCAGCAACTTCACGTGAGTTAACAGACAAGGCGTGTGCAAACCGAGACAGAGGCGGCGGCGAGCCTGCCAGTGGGGTTCTGGGTTCCTTGAGTCTGAGCTGTGGGCTGGGGAACACGCAGACCCGAGAACTGGCGGGGGAGCTGGAGCAAGTTACTGCGGGACGGGTCTCCTCAACCCAGCGGGCTCCCACCTCCCATGAGCAGCACCCGCAGCGCAGCGAGGAGGCTGAGGTCTCGGGTGCAGCGCAGCTTTCCAGGAAGGTGAAGGGACAGGCCTGTGCTTCACCGGGATGCCCATACCTGTGGGGGGGCCACACCTACAACAGCGCAAACACGACAGACGAGGATAGCTCACCCCACAGAAGCTCGGGCGGGGCAGAGCTCTCGGTGAGAGAGACGGTCCCGGTTCCGTGGTCTTTCCACCTGCTGGCTCTGCCGACCCGGGTTCGCCACTGCCGCCTGCATGCCGCCTGCGGGAGGAAGGAGGACGGTCACGGAGGAAGCTCACTGGTTCGTACAGCTTTGGCCCCAAACAGCACATCACGTGCGCGGACGGTACACCGGGCAGAATCGGTCTATGGCCAGGACACGTCACAGAGCGGGAAGGGGAGGTTTCCCCTCCACCGGCTTCTTCCCAGCTGCACCTCCACGCCACACAAGAGAAGCGCGGACGCTGGCGGACACCTGGCCACCACCACACACGACGGCCTATCACCCTAGTCCCAACCATGTGAGATACGGTGCAGACCCTGCAAGCGTCCAGAGAGAAGACACGTCTCTCCCAAGGCCCAGTCATCAGAATCCATCAGGATTCTCGAGAGGAACTTGTCGGAAATTCACTGGCGGAGACAATGGAGAGAAGCCCGCAGAATTCCGAGGGCACACGGCCGCCAACCTTCTGACCACGGACATGTTTTTCTTTCCCTCCAACGGTTGAAAGACACGCGGTATCCTGTGCACACTTCTGTCTTAGAGCTTTATTTTCTATGCGCACTTTCATTGACCAAAACAAGAAAGCATGCCAACACTCTGTTTTTATTCTTAAAAGACTATAGGGTTTTGCCCAACTGGCCTGGCTCAGTGGTTGAGCGTCAACCTATGAACCAGGAGGTCACAGTTCAATTGCCAATCAGGGCACATGCCCAGGTTTGGGCTTGATCCCCAGTCGGGGGCGTGCAGGAGGCAGCCAATCCATGATTCTCTCTCATCATTGATGCTTCTCTCTCTCTCCCCCTCTCCCTTCCTGTCTGAAAAATATATACTGATTTTTATCTCGGTGATTTCATAATAGAGTGATACGTCTAAAGTTAAATATATAAGGGTAATTGAGCATTCTCTTACATCACTGTCACATTTCTCAGAGCAGGTAATGTTTTATGTAACGTTGGAAAGAATGATTCCTTGAACACACCTGGAAGCAAAAACCAGGAGAAACCTCTGGGAAAAAAAAAAAAAAAAGGCAGGCTTTGTCAGAATTACACGTGTCCGGATACAAAAAAATCTTGCTACACCTGACTGATTACAAGTAATCTGAGCAAATAACAGATCATCGGGTTCAATTTCTTGCTAAACAGACCAGCCAATACCCAGAAAGTAAATAAATGTGACTCATGCTTTAATGGGTGTGTTTATCCAACTGTCCACAGCAATAAGGTTAAAAACATTTCTAACACTCAACTACCAAAGCACAAACCAGGTCTCATTAGGGTCAATCCTGGCCCTGGAGAGTCATTCTCTTTCTAGTTCATCCGGGCCAGTTGCATTGATCCAACAAGAGTTGACATTTAAAACCAATCAACACGATTTCTTTGTTAACGGACCCACACTAACAAGGGTCATTGAAATGAGCGGATGTTTTGTCTTGTATTCAACTTCCTCCTCCACTGAACCTTTTTATCAGAAAAGCCAATAAGCCAAACCACAAGATAACCGAGCTCCCCTCGGGCAGGCTCAGTGCTTAATTAGCGCGCCCTAAACAGAGGAGCCGAAGAAGAAGAATTATTTTCCATCCAGAGCGTGCCCGTAAGCTCGCAGCTCAATTATTCAGTCCGCGCATTCATCAGAATATGGAAACGGCACCCCCTGAACAGAAGAACTTCCCACCAGCGCCATCGGACCTGCAGACAACCATAGACGAGGCCCAGACGACAGTGGAACCAGAAACGCCACTCAGCTTCCTGTCGTTCCTGCGGCAGCGAGTTAACGCATACACTTCAGCCTTCCTCTCCTCGTCCACTTCCTCACCTGGACCACGAGCCCCGAGCTGCAGGAAGAAAACACGGCCAACTCCTAAGCGTGCACATGTGACTGACAGGCGTCCTCCACAATCACCACAGCCCACAACATGCTTTTCAAAAAAATGGTTTGATTTTTTTAAAAGAAAGAAGGGAGAGGGAGAGAGAAAAACTTCGATGAGAGAAACATCAGTGGGCTGCCTCCTGCACACCTGTTCATGGGACGCTGCTCAACCAACTGAGCCACACCAGCCGGTGCAACGTGGGTTTTTTGTTTGTTTTTAACTATCATGTTCTTGTGTATGTGGTTTTCTATTTTAAAGTGTGGTTTTATATTTGTTTAATACATTTTTATTGATTTCAGAGAGGGGGGGAGAGGGAGAGATCAAGGTATGTGCAAGTCATTGTATGTCAATTTTACCCCAGTCAAGCTGTAAAAAAAAGAATGAAGATTGAGGCAAAAAAATAAAAAATAAAAATAATGTCATCCTGGTCACTCTTCCCTTCTAGAGGACCCCTTGCCCCCGACTTGCTAACTCAGCCCCCGTGTGCCCGGCGTGTGAGATGCCATTGCATCCTCTCGGCTCCCCGGGGCCGGGCTGGTTCCTCCGAGACTGAAGGGCAGCTCTGCCCCATCCATCCCGCTGAATGGCAATCGTTTCCCAGGCGCCAAAGCCCCCCCGTGCCCACGCAAGGGCCTTGCTCATCTCAGCCCGAGGCCAGCAGGGACCGGGCTGAAACGTGCCCGCATTCATGTTGGGGGGTTCCCAGTGCTTGGAAAATGTCTTTTTTAATTGCAAACTGTGCCCAAAAAATAAACTCAAAAACTGAAGCACAAACTAAGTCGGAATTGAAGGGGGTGTATTTAAAGCTCAGACTCAAGACTTTTCAGTCCTTCTACTCAAGAAAACATTTTTAAAAATGACTTTGGACCGTTGATACCACAGAGCTCCAAGCACAGCACAGATTGGAAAAGCCGTATTTCACAGCAGCTTTCTACACATTTTGTTTTTTCCTCCTTGTGTGAATGGGCCTTCACTGGGTGCCATTTTACCTCCATGAGAACAGAGAGCCTGCAATTTTTTTTTTCAGACAGAAAATTGCTGGGGGATCCTGTTAAACTGGGGAGGAGGGCAGCCCACAGTAGTGGGCGAGCCATGAAACAGCAGCCAGGCACAGGGACGGACGGATGGACGGACGGAGAGCCGCGCGGGGCCCGTCTTCCGAGTGGGGAGGAGGGTGTGCCCGTGTCAATTCAATTCGGTTCAGTAAACACGCCCAGGGTGCGCCCTGCCCTTTGTAAACAGGAGGGGACGGTTCACAGCGCCGGCCATAAAGATAAGCATGGGACGCGGAGGGACTTTCTGGAAAGGCGGTGATGCCCGTTCTCTGGGGACGAGCTCTGCGACTCCAGGGCGTGTCCAGGCTCCAAGTCCAGAGCAGCCACGGCAGGTGTGGGCGCCTCCCCCCAGCGCCTCCCCGCTGGCCACATGCCGGGTCGTGCTGTCCATCAGCCACTGATCCGAACGGGAGCAGATCTGACTCCCGATCCTGGACTCTTCCCACCGTCCTGCTCTCCTCCTTGCTGCCGTCCACAAACAGAAGGCCCGGGCGGCCGGCGGGGCTCAGGGCTTGAACGTCGACCTCTGAACCAGGAGGTCACCGTTCGGTTCCCGGTCAGGGCACAGGCCCGGGTTGTGGGCTCGATCCCCAGTGCGGGGCGTGCAGGAGGCAGCCGATCCATGATTCTCTCTCATCATGGATGTTTCTCTCTCTCTCTCCCTTCCTCACTGAAATCAATAAAAATACATTTTTAAAAAATACTCATATGAGGATGTCACCTTCTCCCGAGTTGAAGACAAGCCCCTTGCCTAAGGCCTTCAGCCCCTGCACTAGCTCCTCCCTCTCCTCCGCCCACTTCTGAGAGGCAGTCCTGTTGCTAGTCACACCCTACAATCTGGCCTCCATCCTCAACCTCAAGAAATTGTCCTGAAAATCACCAATAACTGCTAAGTCCACTTCCCTTCCCTGACCGCACCTTCCCACCCTCCTTGGGGTTGGGCCCTGCGAACTACATTTCTTTTTTTCCCCGAAAACTCAAACCCGCTGGGTCATCACAGATGCAGGCTCCGGAAAATTAAAGGATCCAGAGACTTTCAGGCTCGAACAGCACTGGCCAGCTATTGTCGAGACGCTTTATCGCCTTGTTTTCTAAGCGAGGCCAGATGACTCTGCGTGTTCGGTCCCTTCCTATTTTCACAATAATCCTGGGAGGCGGGCCCTGCCATCTCTATTTTATACCTGAGAGAAGCTCGAGTCAGAGAAATTGAAAAGCTGCAGCCAATATAACAAAGTTATAGGCGGCCCTCGTCCTGATCACGGTGTGTGTCCCCCACATCCCAGCTACACCCCCTCCGTAACCAGGGAAAGAGATGCTTTGTAGAAATTTATTTTCCAGAGAACAAAAGTTTACCAGAAAAACAGACATTTTAAACAGGCTTTTTAAAGTCATTTTTTTACAGCTACCTTCCCAAAACCGTGTTCTTGTTGAACAATCGAGAATATAATTTACCTTCCCGACGCCGCGTCGTCCTCTGAGAGCTCCTGGAACACACAGGTGAGACCCTGTCTGGGCGAGGAGGTCAGGAGCTGTTTGCTGTGGTTGGGAGCTGCTCTGAGATGCGTGTTCTGGGGGTGACTGGGGTTGGATTGGGTTGGGCTGGGTTGGTATTTGGGGAGATGTTTTGCCGTCTGGCGTTCCTTGGGCACTAGTGGATATTCCGCTACCGAAGAATTGCATGTGCAGATACATCTGACAATGCGGCCTGCTCCTCCTTAGCCTTCGATGTTCTTGAGATGGCTGATCTTTCTTTAAACTGTGAAGAATAGCCCAGTGTCTCCCAAACATACGGAGCAGCAAGGCCCCGTCCCATCTCCCAAGAATCGCCTAGAAACTGCTCTCCTACGAAGGAGTATGAAGCCGTGGGGAGACCAAGTTCTGGACACAAAGGATAGAAGCCGTTCAAGTAATAAAGAAAATTGTTAATGGTATGTTCTGTCTGAGGGAAAAAATTTTTAAAAATATCTTTCAAGCTCAAGTAACTTTTTCTTATTATAATCAGAAAGTTTTATAAGATTTTGTTCCTATTCTGTCCATTCTATTGGTCTTTACATGTGTA
>NW_005875908.1:0-10976 GCF_000147115.1 Myotis lucifugus | reverse complement strand
TCATGTTGTTTTGTACAGTAACATGCTATACAGGCTTATAGGCTGTGCAAGGTAGTCTATGTGTGTAGTAGGCAGTACCATCTAGGTTTGTGTAAGTGCACTCTCTGATGTTCAGACAACAATGAAATTGCCTAACAACATATTTCTCAGAAGGTATTCCTGTCATTAAGTGGCACATAACTGTAATTATAAAAAATAATGTAGTCGCTTAGGAAAATATTAATATGTTAGCCTTTAAAGTCAAGATGTGAAGAATTATCTCGATTACATTGAAACTATATAAAATTTATGAAAATTGATGAGTAAGGACTATAAAGGAACATGGACAACTGAAAATTGCTGATGTCAGAGCAGTAAGACCTTGGGTCACCTATTTAATTTTCATCTATCGTTTTATGATATTGTTTGTAGGACAAACATTATGATACGTCAATTGGACAGGTAAGGATGGGAAAAACAAAGGTTGTTTACAAAGCACCTAGTGATTTGATTGACTGCAAGCTCAGAATAAGCCAAATGCCAGTGTTATGAGACTACTTTTTAAAAAACTGATGAAATCAGACTTCATCTATGGCAATAGAATCCAGATCCAACAGAAATATAAGTCTCAACATACCGTGCATGAATCCAAGCACATCTGGACTATTATATTTAGTTCTAGGTGACATCTTTTATGGGAAACATTGATAAACTAGAGTGCAATAAAAGAACAACAGCTTGAAGATTTTGAAAGATCTGAAGAGTGGTAAATAACAAATGGTTGGAGAAACTTTGCAATTCTAATTTAGAAAAGATAGGAAGGAAGGAAGGAAGGAAGGAAGGAAGGAAGGAAGGAAGGAAGGAAGGAAGGAAGGAAGGAAGGAAGGGAGGGAGGAAAGAAGGGAAGAAGGAAGGAAGGGAAGAAGGAAGGAAGGGAGGAAGACTCAAGGTGGGTGTATCTGTAGAATTGTTATGAAAATTATATTAGGTTTTTATAAGTTTAGAGGACAGAATTAAAACCAAAAGTGGAAATCAGTTTCCTGGCTTAAAAGAAGGAGGAACTTTCTAATCAGAACAAGCCAATAATGCAATGAATTACTTCAAAACATGGTGAACTTCTCAGTGTGGGAAGTGTTTAAGCAAAGACAAGTAAACTATGCTGACATTTACTAGGAGGGTGTTCTGGGTGGTACCTAAAGACCCACTGAATCCTAAAGAATATGTTTCTGTCTAATTTGAAAATGACCAACATTCTCTTTGGTTTCTACAATTCTTCAGGCATAGGCGTGAGACAGGTCAAGCCTTCCCTTACACATCCTCATTCAATTTAGAGACATAAAATGTAATTAGACTAAAGCTAGATGAGAAGAAATAGATTTTGTCAGTTCCCATTGGATTGTGTGGGTGAATCCTCTGAGTTTATTTTAAATTCCATTGCTCAACATCTGTTTGATACTCCCAACCTAATTACTTTTGGCCACACTGGCATTTCCATTCTTGACCTTTGGTCTAATCACTAAGAAAAGGGTGAAAGAAATAATGTTTATGAAGCATCCTCTATGTGCCAGGCACAATAGTATGCATATTAGTATGCAACATTTTTTTCAGTCTTCTAACTCTATGAGGGAAGAATTATCATCCCCATGTTATAGTTAAGCAAACAGAGATTTGCTTCTAATTAAGCAAATATATCCAAGGTCCCGTCCCAAGTGCCAGAGCTGCACTTCAAAACCTGAGTCTGGTTTATTCTGAAGATCTGCTTGACCATGCTGCTGCCACTGCTTTCCCCAAACCAAACCACTGTGAGACTGAAACTCACCCAGAAGCAACTAAAATCCTATCTCTAGGCATGACCCTGCCTGTGTGTTTTATTAGTTTTATTTTTGGAACCTGAGCTCCTTCCCACAAGAGGTCCTCAAGCTGCTTGTCCTTTGAATGAGAATGCTCAAGCCAATAACTTACTTCTGGGATCACTGGCTTCCCGCTGTGGTAGGAAGAATAACAGCTCCCAACGATGTCCATGTGAAACGGCAAAAGAGACTTTTCAGATGTGATTAAGCTTAGGAGCTTGACATGGGGAGATTAACCTGAATTATCCAAGTAGTCCCACTGTAATCACAAAGGTCCATATAAGAATGGGGCAGGGGGGTTGGAGCCGGAGAAGGAGATATTATGATTAACGCAAAAGGGTGAGAGAGAGAGAGAGAGAGAGAGAGAGAGAGAGAGAGAGAGAGATTTGAAGATGCTATGCTATTGGCTTTGAAGATGGATGGAGGGACCATCAGCCATGGAATGCAGACAGCCTCTGGAAGCTGGAAAAGGCAAGAGAATGGATTCTCCAGATGGAACTCAACCCTGCTGATTCCTTGATTTTTAGGACTTCTTCACTTCCAAAAATAAGATAATAAATTTGTGTTGTTTTAAACCACTGAGTTTGTGGTAATTTTTTACAGAAACAAGAAAGTACAGCCTTGGATATTCTCTTTCTTTGAATAAAGAGAAATTACCACATTGAAGAATATCTTGACAACTATATTAGTGGAGAGGCCAGGAACTTCTTTCAGTCCTGCCTGTTGGTGAGACAACTAAGATGATTGTGAGTGACCCCGGCAGGCCTAAGATCCAGGAAAGAAAGAGGGAAAAGGGAGAAAGGAAGGCGAGAGGGAGGGAGGGGGAGGAGGCAAAGAAGAAGGTGGGATCAAGAGAAAAGGATGGATTAAAGAGTGAATGCAGAGGGGAGAGAAAGGCTAACATACAGGTAGTAACGAGCAGTACCTTGCCATTATAGCATGTTTCTTTCTGCTAGAAAAAACATATCGCTAAGTAGTCTATTCCTGAATGGACTTATAATGTCAAAGTTAATATGTCCATAATACCATACCCACAAAGAGTATTAATTTGATTCAAGTTGTTGGGACGAAGGTTTTCATTTGTCTCTAGACCTCTTGGATTCACTCCAGTGTTCTTTTCTGTCCCCATGCACAGCCTCAGAGGAGAGGAGACCAAGAAAGCTGTCCACAGGCAGGGATTACCACAAGTCTGAGTAGAGAAGGAGAGCACTGACCTTAGTTCAGAGCGCACTTGAGTAACGTGCACAGCATTCCTGCCTTGCTCCTTGTCAAGAAGCAGCACTCGAACTGTCATCCTGGTGGTAAGTGTCTGATTCTATCCCTGCTCAGCTTTTTGAAAGAGAGCTGCAAAGTGTGGGTCCTAAAGAGTACTGGCCACGGGGATGATTCGTGGATGCACAGGCCCTGGCGATCCTAGTATCTACCGGAACAGGTGGATCTGTACCTCTGTGCTCCATGCTCCGTGATATTAGAGACTTTGTCTTCCTGAAATGTTTCCTTCATGGATCTAAAGTTCTAAACCCAGGTATAACCTGGTTTAAGCAACTGTGACCAGAATCTGTACAAAATGCTGTGATTCTCTGTGATCACCGACTGTGAAACTTGCTCAGATTCTCTTGGGATTCTGAGAAGCCATGGAAGCTTAGCCAATGTGAGTCCCAGTAGATCTATTTTAAGTAAATACTTCTTAAAGATGACTCTGCACCCACTAGAAGGCGGCTCAGACATCACTTAGCTGTGCACTTCTGACTAGATTATTTCATCTCTCTGCCCCCAGGTTCCCCATCTAGAATCCTGCTTGTGCCAAGTCCAAGGAAATGCCACGCACTCTAGTCCCTGTTTGCATTTCAGTGCCACCCTCCCTGGACCCACTATTAGTTGGTACATTTTCTTAAGCCATTGAGTATGAACTCATCATCTCTGTAAACCCAAAAGTCATCACTTGTGCTCTCTTGTTTGGTCACTCTGAGAAGAAGAAAAAAGAAACAGAACAGAATAATTGGAGAACCAGCCCCAACAATCAGTAATAATAAAAAGATATATCCAGGCATTTACTAAGCTTTTCCTATAAACATTCATTCTTTTCTTCAATGAATACTTACTGAGGGTCTCCTATGTGCCAGACCCTATAGTAGGCACTTGGGAGGCAGCAATGAACAAAACAGAAAAAGTTCCTGTCTTTAAGAAGCTTACATTCTGATAGGGAAAACATGCTGAGCAATAAGCAGAGATTAGAAAACCGATGCTGGGCAAAGGGATCATGAGGGATGAAGTGGACAGAGGTGGGCCTGTCTTTAAGAAGCTTACATTCTAATAGGGAAGACATGCTGAGCAATAAGCAGAGATTAGAAAAACAATGCTGGGCAAAGGGATCATGAGGGATGAAGTGGACAGAGGTGGGCATGAGCTGTGCTCTGCCAGGCCTGTGCTCTGAGTAATGGCATAAATCATGAAATATCATCTCTGTCTCTAGACTAAAAGTTTACAATTTGGACAAAGAGATTAAACACCACAGGTTGACATTTAGGGGACCAATAAGATAGTTTATATGTTTGAGCTAAAGTAAAAAAAACATTGGGATATGCTGGGGAGTGAAAGAAATTGTGGGGAAAGAGAAAGACAAAGAGCAGAATGCCCAGCACAAAGTACCTTGGACCCACCGTGTGGATCAGAAACGGGGTGAACTGAAATGAAGGGGTTACCCTCCTGCCGGTGTCTCACAATGGACTCGGGAGCCCACATTCCTTTCTGAATTGGGGCCCACATCTCTGAGTTGAGTTTCTTTTTGAAAAGCCTGCTTTCCGCTTTCTCGTCCCCAAAACGCCTGACCCCATGTCTCCCAAAGGACCACAGGGAGGACTGATGAGGTAATGTCTCCAAAGGGGTTCATGCTCTGTAGACTCTTTCAGTAAAATGCAAATTACAGCCAGGTGAAGTCACACAGTCAAGCATGGAAATCCTGGAGTTAAAATATTCAAAACATAACACCAAATATATAATCTCTCCCTAATCAGACGGCTCAAAGTACATAGGCTATGACGGGCTTTCCTGTCCTTCCTCACCATTTATAACACTCTAGCCTTGGGCCAGTATGTGGGTTTTGGGATGCAAAATGGAAAAAGTACAACGGACTTCTTGTGAGCCACGGAATAGGTTCCAAAGTAAATCAGGACACACATATATCAGGCATGTTCATTTCCTTGGCTCTGTGTTTGGCCCGGTGATGTCAATACTTAGTTTGCTGTAACCCTGGATCCAGCTGGCAAGCCCTGTTCCTGTGCAAGTTACAGGGTTTTAAGGACTGAAAGAAGCAGCATAAACCAGGAATGAAGTACTGGACAGTGAGATAGGAAAACTTCACTTTCAACAGACTCCATGAATCGGCTCACCCTGAAACTTCAATGTCTAAGGGAAGCCTGGTGGAACTGTGAGAAGTCTGATTTAGTAGTTACATTCCAAATACATTTCAGATACGAAGTTCTACAGCAATACTGAAGGACAATCAAATTCATCCCTTAATTCTCTTTTCTGTATACGTTGTCTTATGACTCTGAGGTCTTATAGTGTTGAAAGTGACAGGCTTAAACACAGAAAACAAAAAATATATATGTATATGTGTGTGTGTTATTCTTCTTATAATATATCTTCATTTTAAAAATATAAGACATTAATATAAGTATTAATATATATTAACATGTAAAATAAATTAATATCATAATCCCACTGCCCTGAAGATAATCATAGAAATAATTTGGAAAATAGCCTCCCATATTTTACATGTTAGGAAATTGTGGCCAAAAAAAAAAATGTATAGAACTTCTCTAAAGCCATTAAATAAGCCCATATAATGGTCTCTTAATAAGAACTCAACTCCCTAGTTACTGCACGGATTCCGCTGTGCTCCTAGCTAACTAAAGACTTACTAATTCTTTAATGAAAGTGTTCCTGTTTTAAATAATATATTTTCCCTATTTTTTCTTCCCTGTTTTTAATTTCTATGAATACTTAAAATGATATAGTTGTTCCTAAGTGTTCATCAGTGTCGACTACAGACCCCTCACTGCAGGCATAATGTTCTTTTAATGTTGGCCTGTATATGACTAGAGAGAGGACTGATGAGTCCCACTAGATCTAGGGGAATGAAAGGGGTGTAGAGGAAATTAGTTGTATTTTTAAAGCCCTATTTCCTATTTTCCCATGTAACACTCCCTCTTTTTCTGTTATATCCTTCTAGGTGGACCAGTTACTATGTGTTTTCTCTATAATTAGACGCTTATTCCAACCAGAAACCATGGTTGGGACTTATGTTTCCATCCCTGGATCAGTCCCTCAAAGGGACCTGCAGAGTCTCCCTGCGGCGCACTGGGGTCAGAGTGGTATGCTCGGGAGGAAAAGCCCTGATTGGTAGCAGTTGCCAATTTCCATGGTGCCAATTTCCATGGTGGAAATATTACCTCCAAGGCTGATTTCAAGCTATCAACATTATGTTATTAAACACGGCTCAGATGTGTAATAAGCAGAGATTAGAGCATGAGCTCTTTGGAGGACCATGCTCACCTTTCTCCAGGATGGCACTGAGCAAGCCCTTGCAATACCACAGAGTGCAGCTGTCTTCTCATCAATCTTTTGATAAATGTGTGGATCCAAGGATTGTACTGGGCCCAGGATAAGCTCTCAGATACCCTAAGAATAACTCCTTCCACGGGTGTTCCAGGTGAGCCTTGCTACCCAAAGTGTGGTCTGAGGATCCAGAGTGTTGGCCACATCTGGGATTTTGCCAAAATACAGAATCTCAGGTTCTTCCCAAACCTACTGAATCCAAATCTGCATTTTAATAAGATTCCCAGTTGGAGAAGCACTTATCTAGTGAATGCCGTCCAATATGAAAGATATTGGACGCAAATTAAGACCTGGGAACAACACTAGGTATCCCATAATTTCCCAAAGTAGATATTGAACAGCATCTAAAACTAACCAGAGACTGCTAATGAAAATGATTCTCCTCAATTTAAAATAAGTATATAAGCAAATTGATTAGACCTGGTGGTTTTTAGGATCCTAAAATTGCTAGGGGGAGAAGTTTTTTTTTTTTAGTTGGGGGATCTTTTCCTACCAAAAGCCACAGACTCAGAGGCAATATATAATCAACAGAGGGTCACTTATTTTGTCTGATTTTGTCTACCTGCTTATAGATAACTGTTGAGGTTTTTTGGCAATCTTTAGAATGTTTTATTAAAGTATAAAATTGTTGGAATTAAGCTAAATAGGAAAACATAGTATTTACAAAAACATTGATGATACCACTCAAGCCACACACATGTAGAGTTTTAAATATTCTATTACTTTATTTTAATGAGGAAAAAGGAAATAAAAACTCTTTCCATGTTGCTATATGTAAGCTTAGTTTTTTATGTCTGACTGTTGCATATTTCATGATATGCATGTAACATACTAGAGTGATTAAGTTCTTTAGTGAAGGACATAAAGGATGTTTTCTACTCTTTGCAACCACAAACAATGCTTCCATGGATATCTACAGACATTTCCTTTTTTGGATCAGTGTGGGAGTTACTTGGGTATACATCCAGGAGTGGGATCACGGGAGTAGTCGGATACATGCATACTTAATTTCACTGACTACTTTCAGATGGCTCTCCAGAATGGCTGCACCAATTTACACTCCCACCAGCAGGGCTTGAAGGTTTCTACTTCCCCAGTTTTCTGACTGTCAAATTTTTTCCAATCTAATAGACATAGAATGTTATTTCATACTTTTTTCATTTATACCCTTCTGATGTGAGATTAACCATGTCTTTATGTATTTATTAGCCATTAAGTTTTCTCTTTCTGATAATTGCCTACTCATCTCCTTTGATACTCTTCTATGGAATTCTGCTGTTTTTCATGTCCATTTGCAGTTCTTTTATTCATTCATTCACGTAACAAATTTTTATTGAGCATCTACTATTCTAGGTACTAAGACAGTAAAGTAAGCAAAACAGAAAAAAAGTCCTGATTTCATAGAGCTTAGAATATATTTAGGAAAAGAACATTGAACAAATCCTATATAATAAAAGCCTAATATGCTAAGTGTCCGGTCGTCTGGTTGGCTGTTCAACCAATCAAAGCATAATATGCTAATGATATGCTAAAGCCCCTCAACCGCTCGCTATGACGTGCACTGACTACCACGGGGCAGACAGTCAACCAGTTGACCAGTCGCTATGATGTGCACTGACTATCAGAGAGCAGATGCTCCGATGGGTAGTTAGGGTCTGGCTGATGGGGACTGAGCAAGCTGGGCTGGACATGCCCTGGAGCCCTCCTGCGGTCCCTCCCTGGCTGGCCAACCTCCCACATCCCTCCCCGGTCCTGATCGTGCACCAGTGGGATCCCCGGGCCTGGCCTGTGCCCTCTCGCAATCCGGGACCCCTCGGGGGATGTCGGAGAGCCAGTTTCAACTTGATCCCGCAGGCCAGGCTGAGAGACCCCACTGGTACACGAATTCATGCACCTGGCCTCTAGTAATCAAATAATGTTGGGTTTTGATAGGTGTTATGAAGAAAAATAAAGTAAGTTAAAGGAATAAATAGTAAGGAGGCAGTAGTATTTTGGACAGAAAGTCCAGGAAATCCTCTTAGAGGTAGTAATATGCTGTGTCCACTATGTATTCTTTCTGTTTTAGATGTTGTAAATATATTTTCCCAGAAGGTTACTCATCTGTTAACTTTAATCATGGTTCCCTTTGTTATTAGGCATTCTTTAATATTTATGTAACTCATCATTTTTTCCGTTTATGCTTTGTGCTTTTTTGAGTTAAATTCTTATTCAGGGTGACAAAGATATTCTCCACCATTTTCTTCCATTAACTTTATAACTTTACCTTTTACACTTAGGTTTTTACTCTACTTGATGTGGAGGATCAATTTTCATTTTTCAAACAGAAAGCCATTAGTCCCAAAATTACTTAGATGTCACCTCATTATATACCAAGTTTTCAGGTACTTAGGAGTCTTTTATTAGGCTTCCTTTTTGTTTCATTGGGGTATTTGCCTGTTCTGACAATCATCACACCTTTGTCTTATTGTACTCTAGATATACCAAGTTATATAAAACGTTATGTCAGGTAGCAATCTGATTTGGATAACAGATAATTACTCATGTGGGACTTAGGATCGAGGTATACCTTGAAGCTATTGCAGGTCTGGCTCCAGACCACTTCAATAAAGTGAATATCACAATAAAGCAACTCACATAAATTTTTGGTTTCCCAATGCATATAAAAGTATGTTTATATTATACTGTAGGCTATTAAATGTGAAATAGCATTATGTCTAAAAAGATATAGCTACCTTAATTAAAAAATACTTTATTGCTAAAAAATGCTAATCATCATCTACGCCTGTTGGAAAAAATGGCACTAATAGACTTGCTCAATGCAGGATTGACACAAACCTTCAATTTGTAAAAAATAAAAATAAAAAAAAGAATGCAATCACTACAAGGTATAATAAAGCAAAGTGCAATATGAGATATGCCTGTACTGTCTTAGAGCCAGGTGTTGCTCAATAATTATTATAGACTAGAGGCCCAGTGCACAAAATTCCTGCATGGGTAGGGTCCCTAAGCCTGGCCGGTGATCAGGGCTGATAGGGGCCTTCCGGCTGCAGCCGGGGCCTCCCTTCATTCCACACCACCCCCTGGTGGTCACTGCATGTCATAGCGAGCGATTGGACTCCCAGTCTCCGGGTCAAACTCCCAAGGGGACAATTTGCATATTAGACTTTTATATATATAGATCACATACAGTAAATTGTATTCTTTGGATCTTGCTATTCACTTGGCCTATGAACATCACAAACAGTTATCAACTATTGCCCATTCCATTGGCAGTGCTGAATTTATCCTTTCTGGATTGGGAAACTGACTTTCTGCTTCTATCTTCAAGCATAAAAGTTCATTTTGAAAAGTAGGCTTAATTTGTCATGTAGATTTTACATGGGTGAGTGCCAATGGTATAGAACTTAAAATGAGTCAGTCCATTTATTATTTAACAGTTTTTGGTTGCTTTAAATTTTGTGAAAATAAGAC
Source organism: Myotis lucifugus (assembly GCF_000147115.1). Taxonomy (NCBI): domain Eukaryota; kingdom Metazoa; phylum Chordata; class Mammalia; order Chiroptera; family Vespertilionidae; genus Myotis; species Myotis lucifugus. Next base: position 1,056 of record NW_005875908.1, on the reverse strand, counting down.
ACATTCTATCATGTTTAAAAAGTAACTTGAAGCTGGAAAATACTTCATTACTATTAGTATTTTTTTCTGAATCAATTCCAGTTCTAGTGAGGATGAAATAAAATTCAGTTTATTTTATAAATATTAAAATATCTTGAGAATAGGACTCCTGCTTCGGTTAGTATTGGACTGAGTAATGCAGAACAACCCTCTTTTTGAGGAACTTAGAGAGCATAGAGGACCTAATAAGACCATGAAAAATTGTGAGACAAAGATACAAGAAAAGAAGAAACAACAGCTCAGCATTTAAAACTGTGTTTCCCCTAGGAGCATCTGGCACTTAAAAGAATCATCTGAGAGGTTCAGAGATTAAATACAGATTTTTGTCAGCCTCTCCAAGGGAATAAAAATTAAAGTCTAAGACCCCCCCAAGGAGGGGGAACCCTGATGAACTCCCATGCTTTTGGTTGGAACCCCTAAGGGCTACACCTTAGGAATAACAGTGGACTAGAATAGCCTCACCCTCCCTTGGACTGAGCTAGCTGTAACTAATACCAATACCTACATTAGTAGTAAAGTGATCTAGGATAGCCATGTTCCTTATTGCCCACCAAAACTAAATGTAAATCTCCTTATGCTTCAAATTATTTCTACATTTTTAAAAAGTAAAAGATAAAAAAAATCATAATCAGAAACATAATGAACAGACAAGACAATGTAATTTCAAAGCAAGATAAACAATAGTCATTATTCCATGTGAAATCTGGACACTATATTTTAGAAGAACAAAATGTAAATTCTAAAACTGAAAAAAATGTAATGACTGAAATAATAAACTTATTGCATGTTAGACACTGTTGAGGAAAGAATTCATGACACACACACACGCACACATACACACACACACATACACATACACACATAAAAGATGAAGAAACTAGGAAAGAGTGTGAGAGATATAGGAGTTTAGTGAAAAATATCTAAAGTATATGTAGTGGAAGCACCAGAGGATAGAATAAAGATAAAAAGACAATAGCAATATTTAAGCAGATAATGGCTAACCCCCCCCCCCCCCCA
>NW_005875907.1:0-10978 GCF_000147115.1 Myotis lucifugus | reverse complement strand
CAGTATGCTGGGTCAGAGAATGAGGGCATAGTAAACACTGGCTGGTTTTCAGCAGCCCTCTTCCCAATGTTCACAGAATTCCTTACCCTGTATGGTCTGGTGGGGAGCAGAATCTGCCTCCTGCTAAAGAAACTAAGAACTCAAACATCTTGCTTTTACAGCTTCTCTATGCCAACACCAATTGGACATGCTTTGAATGTTGAGCTAGAAACATACAACAAGATGTAGAAGTGTCAAGAGTGCCAACAGGGGCCTCTGAGGTCCATGCTGGGCACATCCACAGAGCAAACTGTGGTATCATGTTCTCAGGAAAGGCAGCAGATATGTCCCACAAGCATGGACCAGGACAGTATTTTCATTAAGAGTCCCTCTGTTGTCCCTAACTTTTTCTGACTGGCTCTCCAGCATTCCCAGTAAGCACGTGAACACCTTAACAGCCTTTCAAAACCTTTATTTTCTGCTTGAATTATCCAAGTTGGTTTGGTTGCTAGCAACTAAAATTCTTTTCAGACTGACACAGAAATTGGTTCCAGGAGTGGCTGCACATTATAGAGGAGAGCTGGAATTGGTTTTATAGCCTGGTTAGAGCTGAAGGCAATACAAATCAGCTAGGATTGGGGAATCCAACCTTAGCACTTCATGGCAAGTACTGGTGAAGAAATAATGTAATTATCTCTGACAGTTACCTGAAGTGAAGTGCCATTAGAGGCAAAACTTTAGGGGACAGAGTGGACTCTGCCTGGAAGAGATGGCTGAATTCAAGGACTGTGAACGGGATGGCTGTTTTTAACAAAGTGTTGAAAAGCTGAAGAAAAAGAACTGCCGATCTGAAGTTCCTAAGTCCTCTAAACAAGTTATAGATTGATTTTCTATGACTGTGCTGAAAGAATCTTTCATTTCTTGCCACATGGAGGATGAAATATGGTTTTACTTGCTGCCCCAGAAAGGCTGAGCCGATGGACTCCATGGTTATAAGCTTACTTAAATTTACAGTCTCATAAGGTCTCCCATGAGAATTTTTAGGACATTGATTAGGAAAGTGTATGATCCTGAGAATTGGAATGGTATCCTAAGGAAATCTTAAGAAAATTCAGAGTTCCCTGAATTATTCTTGCCCCCATCCTTGGTAGCACCCAAACGCTCATTAATTCCTTTTGTGAAATGAGCAGTGACCCTTCTCCTATCTGGAGTGATTTATCTATCCTTGCAAAGACTAGGAATAACATTATTTGTGGTCACGTGGAGGGGAAGGCAATTTTGTTCCTGCCCTGGTGGTAACCAGCTCTCATTGTTTCAAAACTACTGACTGGAACCAGATCCCAGCATGTGCCAGGAGCAGCATAAATGCAGACTCCACTTTGGGCAGAGAAAGCTGACAATCCCCTATATTTATAAATTTTATTATTAATTTTATTTCCACAAAAATATGTGAAATGCGTGTGAAAATCAATTCAAGCAAAGAGGGTTAAAGTATTATCTTGGTCTGGCTGAATTTACCAATAGAGACTCATTGATCAGGGATTCCTGATTAGTTGTGCTAACTGGAATAGACAGCAGATTCTACATTTTTTGCGTGATTAGTTGAGTGAATCCTGGATGTAACAGTAACTATGTGTCTGAAGGGCTCCCCCATAAATAAACTAGATTTCCCTGCCAAGCTGATGAATATTCCTAGAAAGGAAACACAGGGTAAAGTTGGAGGCAAGTATATCACCTGTTTCAATAGGTGGAGAACTGATAGAGACCCCTAGGAAAACACAGCAGTAGGCCCATTAGTCAGAGAAGCTTGCTAATACTGAGCCCCAGACTTGGGGGACTTATTCATATAATTACAGGAGTGCTGGATCAGGAGAGACCTCCACAGACTTCCCCCCATTCATACTTCCTTCCTGGGCCAGGAATTAATAATTTAAAATCACAACTCTACTATTTTTTACTTTAGAATTTTTACTATGGTTCACAATCCAGCCACATAAACTAACTTAAAAATGGCAAGTACTTTTTCTCATTCCCAATGCTTAAAACGCTGCTAAAATCTTTTCTTTCTCTACCACAGAACTCTTGCTTAACCACTGACATCCCAATAACAGGGTGGTGAGGTCAGTCTGCCTGATTTCAAACAACACGATGCCTTAAAAAAATCAAGAGCCATAATTAAACTTACTAAAATTTGGCCTACTTTTTATTATTACCATTTATCAGCAACTCTAAGCATTGTCAGTAATAAAATATTCCTTCTGATAAAATATGTTGCTGGTCTAAGTTCAAGGCAATTGCTACCTTTGTTTTAATAATATAAATGCATAAATGCTTTATATTTGCATAGTCTTAGTTGTTCTGTAATAAACATTGTATTTTACCTGGAAGGTAATCTGAGCACCCACATGTAAATAATCAGCCCCTGATATAGACAGACTTACATAGATTTGATTCAAAAGCAAGTGTGTAAATACTTGGAATTATTCAAGTTTGTATCTGGTGCAATTTGTACCCCAGATACCCCTTTGGTATTACACATTCCTGCACTTAAAACCACAGATTCAGATAAACATGATGGCACAGTGATCACAAAGGCAAAGAGACTAACTTCATTTTCTCTGACTTTGCATGTGCAAATACTTAAGTTTCCATTTGTGTTTGATGTTTGCAAGGATTAAATGGAGTGCCAACTGGGGGATGTCATATTTTTATTAGTAAGTCTAAACTTTAGTTCATCCATGAACTATTTTGCTGAATTAAAATATTTTCAAAATGGGAAATTATCCTTCCCTTTGATGTATTAAATGTATTTTACAAGTAAAGGATAAACAAAAATACTCATTATACTGATTATTAGATAGTTATTATAGAAAACTAGAGGCCCGGTGCACAAAAATTTGTGCACTCGGGGGGAAGGGGGGGTCCCTCAGCCCGGCCTGTGCCCTCTCGCAGTCTGGGACCCCTTGGGAGATAACGATCTGCTGGCTTAGGCCTGCTTCCGGGTGGCAGAGGGCAGGCCCAATCCCTAGGTGCAGCCCCTGGTCAGGCTTAGAGCAGGGCCGATTGGGGAGTTGGGGCGCTGCCCCCTGTCACTCACAGAGCAGGGCCCATCAGGGGGGTTGGGGCTCTGTACCCTGTCACACACAGAGCAGGGCCCATCAGGGGGTTGAGGAGTTCCCCTCTGTCACTCACAGAGTAGGGCTGATAGGGGAGTTGGGGCACCACCCCAACTGTCACACACAGAGCAGGGTGGGTAAGGGGGTTGGGGCGTTGCACCCTGTCACACTCAGGGCAGGGCCAATGGGGAGGTTATGGCTCTACCCTGTCACACACAGAGCAAGGCCCGTGGAGGGGGGTTGGGGCGCCACCCTCTATCACCCACAGAGCAGGGCCGATCAGGGGGTTGGGGCACCACCACTGTCACATTCGGGGCAGGGCCGATGGAGAGGTTATGGCTCTACCCTGTCACACACAGAGCAGGGCCCGTGTGGGGGGGGGGGGCGCCGCACCCTGTCAAACACAGAGCAGGGCTGATCAGGGGGTTGGTGTGCTGCACCCTGTCAAACACAGAGCCAGCCGCAGGGCAATCAGGGGATTGGGGAGCTCCCCCCTATCAGGCACAGAACAGGGCCCGTGGGGGGAGGGGGGGTTGGGGCGCCGCACCCTGTCACACACAGAGCAGGGCCGATCAGGGGGTTGGGGAGCTCCCCCCCTGTTACACACAGAGCCGCAGGGCGATCAGGGGCTTTGGGCGCTGCCCCCTCTCAAGCTGATCCCGGTGCCGGGAGGCATATTATCCTTTTACTTTATAGAATAGAGGCCTGGTGCATGGGTGGGGGCTGGCTGGTTTGCCCTGAAGGGTGTCCTGGATCAGGGTGGGGGTCCCCACTGGGGTTCCTGGCCAGTGTGGGTGAGGGGCTGAGGGCTGTTTTCCAGCTGGCGAGTGACTAAAGCTTCCAACCGCTCCTTGTTTTTTTTCTTGTTTTTTTTTTTTTTTATTCTGGGCCAGCTTTAGCTCTGAGGCCTCGCTGCTGAAAACACCGATACAATGTTTCGGTCTGGCTGGCTTTCAGTCCAGCTGGTTTCTGGGGTTTTGTTTAGCTTCTTATTTGCAACATAGTACATAGTTGCTTAGAGTTGCAGCTGAGAGGCCGGCAAGTGAGGCGGGGAACGTTGGAGTCCGCAGCAAGCAAGCCTCATGCTCGCTTCAGTGCCTGGCTCCCGGCCGCCATCTTGGCTGACAGTTAATTTGCATATACTCACTGATTAGCCAATGAAAAGGGTAGCGGTCGTACATTAATTACCATGTTTCTCTTTTATTAGTGTAGATGATTCTGTTATGTAGAGAACTGAGTGTTAATAAAATATTCACTCTGGATACCGAATACCTATTTGCTCTATATATGTCTCCTTAAAGAAAACTAAGGTAATAAACTGAGACAGTCTTCCTCTGGGGTCCTGACACTGAAGAAGGAGTTCAAGCCTGCTAACGAACCATGTGGCCCCATTAATTTTATTTATTTATTTATTTATTTATTTATTTATTTATTTTACCAAAGCCTTTAAGACTGCCCCTCCCCTATCCCTTCCTTGACTTAGACCACCTGGCCTTTTGGCTCTGATCTGTGGCCTGAGTTTTGAAGACACACAAGGGCCTTTCCTTAAATCTGTTCTTGTACAGAAATAGGCACTTATGTGTGGAGGACAAAGTATAGTCAGCCCCTGAGATCGAAGTACCTGTAGCTGATTTAAAGCCTCTGACCCAAACGATGGCAGTTTAAAGCCAGCTTCAGAATTTTAACTAGCTGCCTGGCTCAATGTAAGTGTGTGTACACCCTCATCAAGGTAGGGGCCCACACCCAAAGCATACAGCACAATATCACAGAACCGGGCTCCAAAAAATCTCCGCTGCATCCTTATTTTGTGGACCCAAATTCCAATTCTTTAAAAATGTCTTAGTGAAGATAATATGCAAGCAATCTTTTGGAATATAATAGGAGAAATTATCCATATATCCACAGAGAAAAAATTATAGGATGGCTTTATCCCCCACACACCTGAGATCAGTCTGTGGCCCTTGAAAGGATCAGAGATGGAACCATTCCAAGTCTCTGAGGGATACTTGTGGAAAGTGAGGATAGTGAGACAACTCTTTGGGAAGAACTTCATGACTGCATTTGGAAGTTCTTGGCTTCTGAGGTAAAATGAGTTTTCTGAGCCCTGGCCAGGTAGCTCAGTTGATTGGAGCATTGTCCCGATAACCAAGGTTCAATCTTCTGTCAGAATCAAACAATGAATGAAATGAATAAATAAGTGGAACAACAAATTAACATCTCTCTCTCTCTCTCTCTCTCTCTCTCTCTCTCTCTCTCTATCAGTAAATAAAAATTTTAAAAATTAGTTATCTGAATTTCCAAAGATCCAAAAACTGGCACTGAACTGGCAGAGGTAAGGGGTGTGTGGTGACCAGGACAGACAGCAACCTGGGAACTTCCCCACCTGTACTGCATGCTCAGGGGGTCCATGAGGTTTTTCTGCAAGATTTTTGTAATGAGAAAATTAGGAGTTGGCAAACAAAATAGCCTTGTTTAAGAGACCTCATTGAAGTCACAACTTCTCACTTAATTTTGAGACATGAGTCAGTTCACAAGCTCGGAACAAAAGAAGAAGGTGCTGGCAACCTTTAGCACAGGCTCTGTAAATTCGTGAGGAACACCCAGGATAAGCACATAGTGGAATAAGGGAAAATCCTGTCAGAACTGTCAGTGTGTCTCTGAACTAACATTCATTCCTGGGGATCCAGGCTGCTACTATGATCTACCAGGGGTGGGCAAACTTTTTGACTCGAGGGCCACAATGGGTTCTTAAACTGGACCGGAGGGCCGGAACAAAAGCATGGATGGAGTGTTTGTGTGAACTAATATAAATTCAAAGTAAACATCATTACATAAAAGGGTACGGTCTTTTTTTTTTAGTTTTATTCATTTCAAATGGGCCGGATCCGGCCTGCGGGCCGTAGTTTGCCCACGGCTGATATGCACTAATGTGAGACTCAAGGGGGTCGTTAGATTAAAAGAAAGTATGGGTTCAAGTCAAGTTCACAATAAGGTGAGGGGTATCTCAAACCCTTCCCATAGGAATTTCCCTAGTTTCCATGTGTAGAATTGGGAGCACTACCTGCAGCAATGGCTTTTTGATCTCTTCAGCATAGAGTTCTGATAGGAAGAGACAAATACTGGTACATCCAAAGCAATACCTGATGCTGCAGAAAAGGAGGAGGGCAGTGTCCTCACCTACATCTTGATAGAGGCAGGGTGGCTAAAACCATTACCACCCATTTGACTTTAGCTTGATTGGTGCATATGATAGATTGAGATCAGCATAGAGTTATGGTCCATTATTCCAATCCCAGGTGCTTTTCCAGGTATGTCTCTTTATTCTGATAAATCAAGAAAAAGCTCTGGAATTCAGTGTGCATTACTCTTGTCAGTTGAGGTCAGGCTTTGCTGCCAAAGGAGTTACCAAACTTAATCTGCAGATAATTTTTAAAATGTCAGGATTGCAGATAAAAATCTCTTTTCCAATTTAGCCAGTTATCTGTTTATCTCTTCTCATTCTTATTCAAATACATTGCCTCCTGCCTATGATATTATTTCCCAGCATTGAATTATAAATCCATTTCCCTTCTAACTCAATGCACTACCCTCCAACTCTCATGAATTCTTGTCAAGTATCTCCCATGAACACTGGTTCCATATACCTGATGGAATTCCATTTAACTCCACTATAGACAGGCCAACATCATTATATTCAAGTTAAACTTGTATCCTTCCACTTCAAACCTTTCTTATCTCAGTAAACTGCACCCAGTCACACTGGAACAATCCCTTGAGCCAGAATTTACAGAGGCATGGCTTCCAGATCAGGATCAGGAAGCCTGGGGTTCCCACGTCTGCTTTGCTTCTAATTTTAGGCATAAGATCTGTGCAAGTCACTTAACCTTCTTCAAACTAAACTGTATCACCTATAAAATGGGATATTTTAAAATGGAAGAACTAGGCTTCAGACCTCGATCTACCATTTATGATGTAACTTTGATCATTTTGTCATCTGTAAAATGATAATAGGTTTATAAGGCTGTTTGGGGAAATCAAAGGAGAGAAAGATGATTGCATTTTGGGAAATCGACAGCATTATACAAATGCTTGCTATTATGATTATTATCTCTAAGTTCTTCCAAAGCTCTAAAAGTCAGGTTCTCTGGGTGTGGAAATAAATGATTTCAGTTACCAATCAGAGCCAGACTATCCTCTCTGAGTACAACAAATGACCAGCTATCTTACAAAAATCAGGAAGTAGGACACTGTCTGCTCTCTCTTTTTATTTATTAAATATGTATTTATTGTTAAAGTTAAATGAGTTGTATAAATTTAAAGAGTACAACATGTTTTAATATCCTAATATATAAAAAACCCTGGGTCCATCACATCCACAACGACTGTAGACTTGACCTAAGGACCAGGTAGGGCATGCAGCAGGTTCTGGTGGGTGGGGACTTGTGGCAGCAGAGACAGGGACAGCAGAGGCGGGGCGGCACTCACACTCACTCACAACCGCACACATGCACAGACATACACAGCACCCACCAGCTCACAGCCTTTTCTCCCTTTCTTCCCTCCCTCCCAGCTCACTCTCAGAGCCTCCCTCAGAATGAGGAAACAAAACAGACTGGGCCTGAAGAGGCCTGGATGGCAGGGAGGGCCAGCAGAGGGTGGAGCAGCCCCCACTGGCCCCACCCCTCCCAGCTGGAAAAGAGGAAGAGGGAGGCAGGGAGGCCTAGAGGACTGCTGAGAAAAACAGAGAGCCAGAGACTGGGCGAGATCAGGCTGGCAGGGGAGGGCAGTTAGAGATGATCAGACAGGCGGAGGCAGTTGGGGGTAAGATCAGGACAGCAGGGGAGAACAGTTGGGAGGGAGATTAGGCTGGCAGGGTAGAGCAGTTGGGGGCGATCAGGCAGGCAGGCAGAGGCACTTAGGGGTGATCAGGCAGGCAGGCAGAGGCACTTGTCAGGGCCAGCCTGACAGGGTTGAGCCGGGCTGAGGCAGGGAGGTGGGAATTGAGAAAAGAAAGAAAGACAGGAAAGCGGGGTCGGGAGGACTCCAGTTCTCTTGATGAACTGAAGCAACTTTATTAGCCACACAATACTATTTATACACAACACACTGAATAGGAGGTCTGTCAAGAGGAATGTATTCTTTGTTACTCTTAATCTCTAAGGGAAGGACACAGCAGAAGGACAAGTTCTCAGTACAGCATATCTCAGTAAACAGTTACAGACTTCTTAGTAAGCTATGAGAGGCTGTTCTCATTCTACAAATGTTGCTCTTATTCTACTGATAAACGCCATCCAAACAAGTCTGGGAAAACTGTGTGGGTAAGGATCCCAGCCTTGCTAGCCCCTTCAGGTGCAAGGACCTTGCCAGCTTACATCTGGCCCCCAACAGATCCCCCTTCTTTGTTTTTTAGGCGAAGTTCATGTTTCAGTGTCCGACAGTTTTTTATGTGTACATGTCAGCAGTAATATTTCTGTTCTGGATGGTGGACAAATGGTGGCAATGTAGGTCCGACCCTCTCTGGTTTGGTCCTGGGCAACCTGCAGTGACGCACAGCTGCTGACTGCTAGCATGATAAGGTGTTGTCACTATCTTCATTTCTGGACTGCTTCTCTTCTTGTTGTCTCACGGGGCCACTGCTATTCTGTGGCTGGAGCAGTCCTGATAATTCTCTTCTGTTGCAGGAATCCACATGGTCTTGGAGTTGTTTTCTGAAAATATACAAACGTATTCTCGACCAAAGGTTAATAAAGGAATCATATCTATAATTTAGACTTGGGATTCTTTTAATTTTTGTCCAAACGATTTTCCTTTGGCTTATTTGACACCATATGTGTTTTCATGGGTGTCTTGTTATTAGCATTATAAATGAAAAAATTTTTCTAGATGTAAATTAGTTACAGGATATTTTTCCTTATATGGTATTCTTCCACTATATTTCCACTATCATCCCCCCCCTTTTTTTTTAAATTTAATTATTAGGAGGCTTTTGGAAATTTTATAATGCAGTCTAGATAACTTTAAATTTTAATTTTTTGTACAAAAATATGACTGCTTTAGGTTTATTGTATGTTAAGCAATTTTACTATGAAATGATAATTATAGTTAATACTTTTTGAATAATTTTAATTAATCTGAAAACTTGACTATTATTTTATTGTTAGATTTAATATTTTAATAACAATTTTAATTTATACTGTAAATATTAATGGAAAGGATTATTTTGTATCCTTGAGAAGGCCCTGAGCATTCCTGGTGTTAAGCTGGATTTAGATATAGGGTAGTTGCTGTTAGCCAAGTCTCTGTTATCTGGGTACCGATTTCGGCTGGACTAAGTCTCTTTCTGTCATCTAGGTCCCGATCTGAGCTGGGCATGGGAAGCGCAGCAGCCATGGGGGCAGGAGACCTCCCTCAGAAGGGGCGAGTGTTCAAGCCCCTGCATAGTTGGGGGGGTGAGGATCTCTGCCCCACCTCTGTTGACCCCCAAGTTCTCCCCTGAGGCCCCCTGCGACTGTGCCTGTCTTAGGTTGCCCCTCCCTGAGGGGTCTTACCCGTCATTGACTAACCAGCCATCCTCCGGGGCCAAGCAGGGTGATGTGAGGTTTAGTTCTGTCTCCTTGGTAGGGTATGCCCCTGTGGCCTCCATGCCCAGTAACTGCCTTTGGATCCCCTCGCCTGCTGGCGGGGCCCCGGCATTGATCACGGGGAACCCAGGTCTGTTCTCCAGAGAGGGCCCAGCTTATGCTATTGGGCAAGAGACAGATCTATGGTACCAGCCACCATGAGGCTTCAACCTCAGTATGAACAGAGAGCTTAGGCAACAGTTGTAGGCAATTGGAAGAGGGACCCCCTTGGCAAAAAGGTCAAGAGAGGTCAATATAGAATGCTTAAGTGCCTTCCCAGGGGGCCTTCCACATAGTGGAAGGGATAAAATCCTTTCATGTTTTTATTAAATTGCTGCCAAACAATTAGTTTGTAAGCTTGTTTGGAATAAATGTATAATATGCTGTTGTAAAATATTAAAAATTATTAATGAGCTTTTGTTATTTTAAATTATATCTTAAAATTCTACTGCTGTATTTTAAGAAATATTAAATAAGATAACTTGTTTTTCCCTTTCTTAGAGGCAAAAACTTAAAATATATATTTATTAATTATTTATTTGATAAAGCTTTCTATGTGATTTCAAGTATATTAAATTGGCTTTATTAAAAAATCCTTTAAGAAAAGAAAATAAACTTTTGAAAACATTTCAGGGCCCATGAAATGTCCTAAAGTCATTCCTTGATTATAGTTTTAAAATCTAACTTAAAAGAGTATTAAATATATATGTGTATATATAATTTAAAGATTATATACCTTTTATAATTATTAAAATATATCAATTAAATTAAAACTGATCTTTGTATTTAAAATTTTTGGTTGGGATAACAGAATTTATCCTCTTTTTTCAATTAAACAAATGTTGAAATTTTATTATAATTATATTATTTCTCTCAATTTATTTAACCAGAACTTTAAACTCTTAGCTGGCAAGTTAAATATTTAGCATTTCTCAATCAGTAACATTTTTAAGAATAAACTTTAAAAATACATGACATAATCAATAGATTTAATTCTATCCTTTAGATTTTTTGTAAGGGAAATTTAGATTAATATTTTAGCATTTTGTTATTTCAGAATATCTAATTCAATTTAGCTAACTCCTAAGCCTGGGGTGCCATTGACTGAAAACAGGTAACCATTAAAATGCAAATTAGTTACATTCTTTCTACTAAGGATGGGAAACTGAGAAGCAAGCCTCTTTTTAAAAGTTGTCACTGGAAGGAAATTTTTGGGCCTACCTGCTCTGTTGGGGGAAGGGGAGGCTAGCCCTTCCTCTATTA
>NW_005875906.1:0-10979 GCF_000147115.1 Myotis lucifugus | reverse complement strand
TATATAGATATACACAAAATATTCCTTTTGGCTCAAATTTGTTATTGTATGATTTCTTATGTCTAGAAGGATACCTCACTCAGAGTGGATCTCAGTAATTTGTTAAATATGTACATATGTGAAATCAATGAGAAGTTCTTAAAAATGCTAAGATAAATTAAAGGACCACCCTTATAGTATCACCAGTCAGGGAAAACAAAAACAAAAACAAAAACACTCAAGTTCATTTATTCTGGAAACTCAAAAACATTTTTGAAAAGTGATTTCTTGGTGTGATTTTGAATATTTGAGGAAATACTCCCACAGTGATTTTTTTATTATTGTTTCCAATTGATTTTGAGAAAATGTCATCTACACTAATAAAAGAGAAACATGGTAATTAGCGTATGACCACTACCCTTTTCATTGGCTAATCAGTGAGTATATGCAAATTAACTGTCAGCCAAGATGGCGGCAGGCAGCCAGGCAGCTGAGAACAGGATGCTTGGTTGCCCCAGTGATAGAGGAAACCAAGGTTCCCGCCTGCAGCTGCGGGGCTCTGAGCTCATGAAGCAACAGCTCCAAAAGATACAATGTTTCAATTATAGAAGCTAAAAGATGGTGGTTAATCTGCATACTCAGGCTCCAAGCAGTAGAGCGAAGCCAAACAGCCCTGAAGCTGCAGAGCAGAGAGGCCTCACTGCCTGGGGATCAGCGGAGCCAAGAGGCCTCAGGGCCTCGGGATCAGCGGAGCCGAGAGGCCTCCTGGCCTGGGATCAGCGGAGCCTGATGGAAGCCCTGTGTGTTTATGCACCCTGGGGGTTCAGAGGTCCTGTCCTAGGCAGAGGCCTACGGCGAAATTTTCGACTCTGAGAAGCAGCCTACGGGCTGGAAGGCGGCTCCTCTGACCTCAGTGCTGAGAAGACCATTAAGCAGAAAACTAAAGAAACCGATTTTACATCATTTCCCAGGTGTAGAACAGTTGGCATGTAAGCCCCTGACCAGTGCCCAGCCTCTCCTCTGTCAGTCTATCTCACTCTTAGGTACCATGTTCTTTGTTCTGTCTTAACTGCAACTCATTTTTAAACTAGATTGCTTTTAAAAGAAGACTAAATAAAGTTTCCCTTAAGTTATTTAGGTGGTGCTGGGGCTGCTGGGGCTGCTGGGGGCCTGATAGAAGACACAAACACGCAACGGGTGGCCTGTACCCAGCAGCCCCAAGGCCCGCCACCTTGGTGCTGGGGCTGCTGGGGGTATCAGAGACACAAACCCGCAGGCCCGGCACCCAGCAGACCCAAAGCTAGCCATGGATAAAGAAAGAATGACAGAAAATAAAATTTAATTTTTAACACTTTGTCCTCATTCACAAAGGAAATGTCAGCATACAAAGAAAACACAAATCTATATATTGATTTATAATTGTAAATAAAATAGAGTTTAACAGGATCATTAGATTTAAGGCCAAAGTAAAAGAGTAATTAAGTTTTGACATAGCAGCTACAATCAGAAAACACAACAAAATGTATCTAGGAATAAGTTTAACCAAAGATGTGTAAGACCCTTTTGTAGTAAAGTGTAAGACTTTACTGAATGGGATTGAAGAGGCTTGAAATAAATGAAGAGAGAAATCATGTTTATGAATGAGAGGATTCAATAATTTGAAGATTTAGTTCATACCAATTTCTATTAAAATCGCAACAGGATTTGTTTTTGAGGAATTTGTTAAAATATTTCTAACATTTTTATTAAGAGCAAAGGGCCAAACAAAGCCAGACTAAAACAACAATCTGATATTAAGACTTACTACAAAGCTATAATGATTAAGATAATGTGTAACTGTCAAGAGACAGAAAAATAGGCCAATATAACAGAATATTTCTAATATTCCACCTACTCAAATGACATATATGTTTATGTGAAAACCAATCTGATAGAGCTGGAAATGCATAGCAATGGGAGAAAGTAGAAACTATTTAATAAATGGTACAGGTACAACTGGTTATGACTATGGAAAACAAAATTAAAATTGGATTTCTAGTTTATACCACACAGAAAATCAATTTCAGATGGATTAAAGAATAAAGTTTGAAAGACAAAGGCTTACAACTTTATAATATCTTCATGACATCAGCATTGTAAAGAATTTCTCAAACTCATAAAGGAACATATTAATACACTTAAATGCATTAAAATTAAGACGTTTATTTAAAAACTAGAGGCCCGGTGAACAAAAATTTGTGCACTGGCGGGGGGGGGGGGGGTATCCCTCAGCCCCACTTGTGCCCTCTCACAGTCTGGGACCCCTCGGGAGATAACGACGTGCTGGCTTAGGCCCGCTCCCGGGTGGCAGAGGGCAGGCCCAATCCCTAGGTGCAGCCCCTGGTCGGGCTCAGAGCAGGGCCGATTGGGGGTTGGGGTGCCACCCCCTGTCACGCTCAAGGCAGGGTCGATGGGGAGGTTGCCGCGCCACCCACTGTCATGCACAGAGCAGGGCCGATCAGGGGGTTGGGGCGCTGCCCCCTGTCACGCACAGAGCAGGGCCCATCAGGGGGGTTGGGGCTCCGTACCCTGTCACACACAAAGCAGGGCTGATCAGGGGGTTGGGGCGCCGCCCCCTGTCACCCACAGAGCAGGGCTGATCAGGGGGTTGAGGAGCTCCCCCCTGTCACGCATAGAGTAGGGCCGATAGGGGAGTTGGGGCACCGCCCCCTGTCACACACAGAGCAGGGCCCATCAGGGGTTTGGGGCGCCACCCCCTGTCACCCACAGAGCAGGGCCAATCAGGGGGTTGGGGCACTACCCCCTGTCACACTCAGGGCAGGGCCAATGGGGAGGTTGTGGCTCTACCCCATCACACACAGAGCAGGGCTGATCAGGGGGTTGGGGAGCTCCCCCCATCAGGCACAGAGCAGGGCCCGATCAGGGGGTTGGGGCGCCTTCCCCTGTCAGGAACAGAGCAGGGCGGATAGGGAGGTTGTGGCCCCGCCCCCTGTCACACACAGAGCCGCAGGGCGATCAGGGGGTTTGGGCTCTGCCCTCTGTCACGCTGCTCCAGGGGCCAGGAGGCCTCGTGGCTCTGCTAATCCTGGGTTCTGGGAGGCCTCATGGCTCTGCTGATCCCGGTGCTGGGAGGCATATTACCCTTTTACTATATAGGATAGAGGCCTGGTGCACGGGTGGGGGCCGGCTGGTTTGCCCTGAAGGGTGTCCTGGATCAGGGTGGGGGTCCTGCTTGGGTGCCTGGCCAGCCTGGGTGAGGGGATGTTGGCTGTTTGCAGCTGGTCACACCCCCTTCAGGGTGGGGGTCCTCACTGGGGTGCCTGGCCAGTCTGGGTGAGGGGCTGAGGGCCGTTTTCAGGCTGGCGGGCAACTGAAGCTCCCAACCTGTCCTTTTTTTCTTTTATTCTGGGATTTATTTACCTTCTATGGCTGTCACTGGAACTGAGAGATGGCTTTCTCTCTGAAGCTTGGCTCCAGCTGTGAGACCTCGGCTGCTGAAAGCAGGTTTCTGGTTTTTTTTAGCTTCTATAATTACAACAATGTTTCTTAAACTGCAAGCTCAGAGCCCAGCAGCGGCAGGCGGGGAACGTTGGCTTCCTCCATCACTGAAGCAAGCAAGCCTCCTGTTTGCTTCAAGCTGCCTGGCTGCCGGCCACCATCTTGGTTGGCAGTTAATCTGCATATCTCACTGATTAGCCAATGGGAAGGGTAGCGAAGTTACGGCTAATTAACACGTTTCTCTTTTATTAGATAGGATAGAGTGAAATGACAGTCACACTCTGGGAGACGATATCTGTAAAACAGACAAAATACTAATATCCAGAATATGGAAATGAGCAAAAGACATAAATAGCAATTTCAAAGAATAAACTCAAATGTCAAATAAAATATGAAATAGTGCTCAATCTCCCTAGAAAATGCAAACTGAAACCACACGGATCCCTCTTTGACCTGGCTCTAGACACATCCTCCAGACCAGGAAGACTCAGACTCTCTGGGGCCCCATGAGCCATTGTCACATTAGCAAGCACTGGTAACGCTGGTGTCATGTCTCAACTCAGTGAGCTTTGTAACTTACCAGTGAGCAGACAAAGATAAAATGCTACCAAAATAAGATGGGACCTGCCCCTATCATTGATTTGGTGTGGTTGGAACACTGCTAAGTTGTGGAGAAGGCAGAGTAAGTAATGCAGTCAGTCACGGTGAGGACAAACCCAATTAGCAGAAGAGTTAAGTAGAGAAAGGAAGCATATGTCCTGATGCTGGTGTGAGGTCACATTTAAGGTTCTTTAATTGTTGCACATATACAACAAATACAAACACACATTTAAATTCCATTTCAAAACATCTCATTGGCAAAAAATTAAAACATCTTACAGTATCAGGTGTTGGTAAACATACAGAGCAAAGAGAATTTATTTATACTGCTGGTGGAAGTATAAATAGAAACAATCACTTTGGAAAATAATTTGATATCTAGTAAAATTATAGATGTGTATATCTTAAACCCCAGCAATCCAAGTAGAAATGAAAATTATGAAGACCATACAGTTATAGAGAGTGAAAGGTTATGAGAGTGTTTTTTTTAAAAAGCAGTGTTGAAAGATAGTCTGAGGCATATTAAAAATTGTACGCAAAAATCCATTTGAATCTGACAATGCCAAACCAGAACTCCACCTACAGGAGCTAGGAGAAAGAATTTTGCAGAGAAGGGGCAGAAGCAAAGCAAGGTAATTATTTGATTGGCTTACGCACTTGCCTTACTTGGAAAAGTATAGTTGGTTGTTTGTGATTGGTTGTCCTTAGGTTTTGATTTCTTAACTTTGAGACATTTCAGGCTTAAGTTATGGTTAGCTTAGGGAGGCTGCAAAGTCTTTAAAGTTACCTCATTGGTGGCCTCTCCTTGTTTAATTAAATTAACAATAGATAAATAAAACATTTAAATTCCTAGAATAATATTGCCTGCTTTACTGCTGTTCTATAACATTCCAGTAGGCATTCAAGTATTAGGAATCATTAACTGTACAGGCTTCAAATTTTGCCTCAACCACTTTTTGGTTTGGCATGTTATTTAATCTCTCTAAACCTCAGTGCCCTCTATCTCAGGATTATTGTGAGGAATAAATGAAATAATGTAGGAAGTTCCAAACAGTGCTAGCAAGTGCACAATACATGTTAACTACAAGGTTTCTGTTTGATTATTTTGTCCTCGCAATGAAAAGTTATAATATACAAGATAATGTAGAGCAATTTCACATCATAATGTAAATTACTTTAAAAACAATATGCAATGTTTAATAAAATATTTCTCAATATTAAAAAATTTTACTTACGTAGTGGAGCTCCTTTCAAATCAGATGGATTCTTATCCACCAAGACAGTCCTGTATCTTATTTTAATTTTTTTTATTTATAACCACAAGTGAATTTTGTTTTCTAACCAAACCTAGGTCTCAACAAATAGTACTTCTGCATGAAGAAGAAACTTCCTATCAGATTTATCAGATTGTTTGTTTTTATAAGTAAATCCACTTTTCCCAAACTTTAGCAGTTAATAATTTTCCAAAAAAAGAGAAATAAGCCAAAACATTTGAAATACAATAAAATGAAACAAAACACAAATAGATATGGTTTTCTTTAAACTCTTGGTACAGTTATTCAAACCAACTTTCTAATCAGGGTCAGCAAATAATACACATGCTTAAAAAAAGAGAGACTTTTTAAAGTCTTTCTACATAGTGTTGAGGAGAAATAAATTTTCCGCTACTCTCCTAGGTTAGGTTCTTCCTGCTGGTCAAATAATCAATTGACATGAAACAGATTAACAAGAAATAATAGCCAAGTTGAATTACATATGAATATATGGGAAGCCCACATACATGAGAGACAAAAAGTGAAAATGAGGGAAGTAGCATTCTGAACTAAGGATGAGGTAAGACACACTGGGGTTTCAGAAGAGAGAGCAGATGTTCAGTGATTAGATGTTTGCCCTACCCTATAGACAGGTCACAAAAAGTTATCTCTGATAGTAATTCCTACTATGGGCAAAGCTGAAAATCTTAATGAAGGGAGAAGTCAAAGTTTCCTGTGAGCCTGCAGGGTCTCAATTACTTTCAGCTCAAAACAATTCCCATGCCAAAGTGGCACATCTCGAGGAGGCTTGTTCTGAACCCCTTCAATGGCTTGGTCTTTCCAAGTGTCTTCAACTATCCACGTCAGAACAGAAGGTATGACATATTCCTTTATTCTATTCTGCCTCACAGTATTTAAATTCACCAAGATTATAAAAATTGACAGAAATATTAATTTATCTAACAATTCTGTTAACTTATCAACTTTACTCCACTAAGTTGGTTGTCCGCTATATTAGAATTTTTTTTAGTATATAAAAGGATTTAAAGGTGATTTTTGTCATTTATTTCTTTTTTTAAAATTAAATCTTTATTGTTCAGATTATTACAGTTGTTCCTCTTTTTTCCCCACATAGCTCCCCTCCACCCGGTTCCCCTCCCACACTCTGCCCTCACCCCCCCGCCACTGTCCTCATTCATAGGTGCACGATTTTTGTCCAGTCTCTTCCCGCATCCCCCACACTCCTCCCCCCGCCCTGCAAGAATAGTCAGTCCACTCCCTTTCTATGACCCTGATTCTATTATAATCACCAGTTTATTCTGTACATCAGATTATTTATTCACTTGATTTTTAGATTCACTTGTTGATAGATGTGTATTTGTTGTTCATAATTTGTATCTTTACCTTTTTCTTCTTCTTCCTCTTCTTAAAGGATACCTTTCAGCATTTCATATAATACTGGTTTAGTGGTGATGAACCCCTTTAGCTTTTCCTTATCTGTGAAGCTCTTTATCTGACCTTCAATTCTGAATGATAGCTTTGCTGGGTAAAGTAATCTTGGTTGTAGGTTCTTGCTATTCATCACTTTGAATATTTCTTGCCACTCCCTTCTGGCCTGCATAGTTTCTGTTGAGAAATCAGCTGACAGTCGTATGGGTACTCCCTTGTAGGTAACTGACTGTTTTTCTCTTGCTGCTTTTAAGATTCTCTCTTTGTCTTTTGCTCTTGGCATTTTAATTATGATGTGTCTTGGAGTGGTCCTCTTTGGATTGCTTTTGTTTGGGGTCTCTGCGCTTCCTGGACTTGTAAGTCTATTTCTTTCACCAGGTAGGGGAAGTTTTCTGTCATTATTTCTTCAAATAGGTTTTCAATATCTTGCTCTCTCTCTTCTTCTGGCACCCCTATAATTCGGATGTTGGTACGCTTGAAGCTGTCCCAGAGGCTCCTTACACTATCTTTGTATTTTTGGATTCTTTTTTCATTTTGCTTTTCTGGTTGGGTGTTTTTTGCTTCTTTGTATTTCAAATCTTTGACTTGATTGATTCGATCCTCTGGTCTGCTGTTGGGAGTCTGTATAATATTCTTTATTTCAGTCAGTGTATGCTTAATTTCTAGTTGGTCCTTTATCACAACCTCGAGGGTCTCACTAGATTTCCTGAGGGTCTCATTAAGTTTATTGGCGGTTTCTAGAAAATTCTTGAAAAACCTTAAAAGTGTGGTTTTGAACTCTATATCCAGTAGTTTGCTTTCCTCCATTTCTGTCATTTGTGTCCTGTTTCTTTGTCTCCGCATTTTTTATGCTTCGCTGTGTCGATAGAGTGGCTTTCTGTGCTAAGTGTCCTATTGTTGTGGACCAACATTTGCAAGAGTAAGACCACCAACTCCAATTAGGTCTTAAGCAGCAAGTGAGGATTTATTGAAAGCTGGCCTTCATGCAGGGCTTGGGCGGGGCGGGGTCCCAGGGGATCAACAGGGCGGATTGAGCAATTATGGCTGCTCTCAGTCCTGCCCTCAGAGGCCTCGCTTCTCAGTGTCCCGGTAATCGCTGCAAGCACCTCCGAGAGAAAGCTGCCCTCGAGTTCCAACCGATGCCAGACAGTCCAGTTTCTCCCGTATGAGTCTGGGTCCCCAGAGACTGGCCCAGAACTGGAGCTCAGAGCTTGAGACTCCCTCCCGATTGAAAAAGACAACCGTTTCCTCAGCTGCCAGCCCTCTCCGCATGCACCTCCACACCTTTGTATTTTACTTTCACACCGCACCTTCTCTGAGTCTCGGTATGCTTTTCTCTTTCCTTCTAATTGTTAAATTTCCACTCAGCCAGCCTTCCTGTGGTTCTGGATGATGTCCGTTCCGTCTTTTAGTTGTATTTTTGAAGTGGTTGTGCGAGGCAGCAATCTCCGGTGTTTACTTATGCCGCCATCTTGGTTTCTCCTGATTTTTGTCATTTATTTCTCATCACAAGCCTAAATTATTTATTATTAGTTTTAAATTTCATCCCACAATTATGTAACTGAATGCTAACATATGTAGAATATTTTATACTGTATTGTTTAGGGAATGAGGACAATTAAAAAGTCTGTACATGTTCAGTACATATGCACCCCACCACAGGCCTAACTACATAATACATGTCAGCAACAACATAACATTTTTTTTTCTGAATACTTTTTCAGTACAAATTTGTTTCTTTTTTCCTTTTCATTCATCCCCCAACCTACTCCCTTTTGGAAACCATCAGCTTGCTCTTGGTATCTATGGTTCTATTTTTGTGCATGCCTGTGGGGGGAAAAGAGGAGGATGGGAAAGGCATTGGCATGTTGCTGGGAGGGAGAGCACATGCTGGGTCCTTCATTTTGAGGGGTTTTAAAGATTGGGAATTTAGAGGTGGTCCTAGGGAAGGATCTTAATAGAATATTTGTCAGATTTTCCAGGTGTATCCTTTCTGGGTCATGGTTTCCACTGATTGGTCAGTGCCAGGGTAGGGGGTCATTAATCATCTCAGCTGGTCCTGGCATTGCCAGACTGGTTTTGCTGCTTTCCTGGGCCTGGAGCTGAAGTACAACTGAGGCCTAGATGTTATCTGTAGGAAGGAAAGATCAGGGTGTCTAAACCACATGACCAGCAATATTCCAGGGGAGGAAAGGCCAAACTGGGGGTGAAGTCCGGTGCCAGTTATCCCCATTGCTAAGCACAGAGGGGCCTTTCCACCCTGGTGACCTTCTGTATTTGGCCTTAAATTACTCAGCCAGTTGTTCATCTATCTGTCAGTTTCCCTGTTCCATTGGCAAGGAATTTTCCTAGTTTCTTACTATCCTGCCTCAACACCATGTTTTACAACCATGCAAATGGTTGAATGGGATCAGGATATGCCACCCTAAAATATGTCACTTGGACACATCAATTATTTAGAGCTGAGAGCAATTGAGAAACAGCTAGAATTAGAACTGTTGAAATACATTTCTAGGCCCAAAATGGAGTGTCTTTTGCCCAGGGTGCCACGTCAGCAAACAAACTTACATTACTGTCACATCCCTGTAATTGCTTCACTTGATCAGAAACCCAGTATATTTAGTCAACCAATCCCCAAACGCCAAGCCTACTCTAAGCATTCCCACCCCAAACAAGTTTCACCAGGTGGCTCCAGCCAAGCAGATATTTTCTATTTGTTTTTCCCTTCTTCTTTATTCTTTACCCTATAAAAGCTTCTTGTCTTCTGCCTTATTTTGCAGTTCTCCAAAAAGAGGCTGTCTACTTTATGAAGCAATACATAAAGTTTGTTTGCTTAACCTTTTTTTTAAAAAGTTCTGTGCCTTTACTTCTGCTTAAAAGCAAGGCATAAATTTCTCCCCTTTCCTGTAATAGGAGGAGGAGAGCTATTCTTATCACCTGTCATAAACTGAGGCATATTAAAAATTCTAAGAGTTGATTTAAGCAAAAATTGATTTGAATGGAGCAGCACCAAACCAGAATTGGTTAGGAGTATTCCACCAATGGTAGCTGGGGGCAAGACTTTTATAGAGAAAAAGTAGAAGTAAGGAAATTATTTGATTGGCTATAGCTTAAGTGGTTGTATTATTTGAAAAAGCCTAGTTGGTTATTCGTGATTGGTTTTCCTTGGGTTTTGGTTTCTAATCCTGAGGCATTTCAAGCTTCGGTTTTGGTTTCCTTATGAAGGCTGCTAAGGCATCAGAACCACATCAGTCTAATGGCCTTCTTGTTTAATTAATTTATCACACGGGAGATGGAGAGCTGGCACAGAAATGAGTCTGCATAAGCAAACCTTACTAAAGTAACCCTTATCCTCCATTAGATCTCTCCATATATTTCCTAGTCACTTTTTCTGCCCTGGAAGCCGCAAACCCCTCTCCTTTATCTGGTCATTTCGCTAGAATGTATTCCCACCCTTTGTTAAAATTATATAGTCTCCCAGTTTAATCACTTCAAGTTTTTCACTTCTTTTTTGTTGAAGTTCTTATGCACATATATGTATTAACATTAATAAAAATGGTACATCTTTTTTCCTGTTAATCTGTTTTTTTGTTGGTTTGAGTTGCACCTCCTCAGGCACTTAAGCTAAAAAGGAAGAGGAAAAGTTTTTCCTCCCCTACAAGGTAAAAGGAGAAGACTGTATTGTCCAATGTTATTCTTTAATTATCTTTCCAGATTAACTTGTTTGCTTTGAAGCATGGTGGCAACCATGCTTGGTGGGAATTGCTGTTTAATATTTTAACTCTACTGACTTGACTTCTGTCATTATTTGCTTGCTAAAATAATAGAAAAGTTATTTTGATTTTCTGAATTATATTCGATTGAATACCCTATTGATTGTAATTTGAATACCCCATTGGTTGTGGTCATACTGGTTTTAGAAAACACATTCCTCTGTACTTGGAGACCAGGACTGCACAATTACTCTAAATTGCCTCGATGGCTCCAGATAATGTGTTTCCATTGACTCAGTGGTCTTAAGACCTGAGGGCTCCAGATAATGCGTTCCTGTCAACTCAGTGGTCCCAAGACCTGATACTATAATTAATCTTTGTAGATAACTGATCGGCTCAATCTGGCTTCTGTAACAAACTGCTTTTTTGCAAACCAGGTTCCTCAATCCAAACCCCAAGATGTACTCAATACCTTTGTGATTTTGCC
>NW_005875905.1:0-10981 GCF_000147115.1 Myotis lucifugus | reverse complement strand
CCTGGGCACTTCACTGCCATCTGCCAAGCAATCTCGTCCCAGGAAGTGCCCAAGGCCGGCCCCTAGAGCTCCTCTCCCGCACTCGCTCCCATCTGCTCCCCCTCTTCACCACCCAACCTGCGCCCCTGAGAGGCAGGGATGCACCAGGCACGTGCCTCCCGACTGTCCCCCACAGCCCTGCCTCTGGCCAGTGCGAGGTCCCCCAGAGTGTGTCTGTGTGGTGGCCGAACCATCACTCAGACCCAAGGTGTCTCCACCATCCCCCCCTCCCGCCCCCCGAGGCGTGATCCTTAAACTGCTGGACACCGGCCGGCAGGATTGCTCCTGACCCCACCGACCCTCATCTTGTTCTGTCTGCAACCAGAGCGTTTCCTGCCAGAAGTACTACAACCTCTCTTTTCTCTCTCTTTCCCTCCATGTCTCTGCCCTCCCCTCCTTTTCAGTTTCTATTTTTGTTCTTATTTTTCTCCTTAGCTTTCATTCTGTGGTCATAGCTCGCCCGGGCACCCTGACGTGGTGAGTATGTCATTGCCTACAGTTACCGGGCGAGGGTCCCCTCTGCCTCCTGCCCGCCCAGGAGGTGCCCGGCAGCCCAGGACCCTCAGCCCCGGGCGGGGCCAGGATTCAGAGGGGCTGTGGTCGTCAGAGGGCTCAGGGCGCTTGCCTTTCTTGACAAGGAAGGGGGGCAAGGACTCCCCCCAACCCAGTGAAGGGCTGCGTGCGCCTCAAAAGCCTTGAGACTGTTTCCTGTGTCTGGGGCACGAGCGCTGACAGCGCACTCTCACGGTCTTTGTCCTTCCCCCGTGGGGATCGGGTACGAGCCTGGGTCCCGCTGGAGACCGGCCAGAGAGGCCAGCCTCCCGGCCGCGCTGGCTCGTTCACGCCCCTGATCGTGCTAAGCTGTGGGCCATGCCTGCGGCTTTCACGCCTGGGCCACACGTGGAGGCTGACCACCGCCTCCTCCCGAGACAAGATGAGAGGACACGTCTGTGTGTGTCCGAGGCCCCGCCCTTCACAGGGTGCCGAGAGGACCTTCCCCAGGAAGGTGGCGGCCCTTTCCCCGGGGCCTCATCCTGCAGCCGCCGCCTGTCGCTGAGCCGCCGCCCTGACGTGTCCTTGTCTCTGTTCTTCCAGCCCCCAGAGGAGCCAGACCCCGTCCCTCCAGCTGGACTAGACGGCAGCGGGTGCCGGGGTGGCCAATGGAGACCGCCTGCGTCATCCCCGCGGACCCAGGAGGCTCTGGCCTGTGCGGACCCCCTCCTGTCGAGGAAGCGGCCGAGAGGGGGGCTTGAGCTGCTCTGAGCGGGCGGCTGTCCACCCTGACGAGCCGGAGCGAGAACTAGTTTCCTGACTGGGCTCCTCTGGAAGAGCTTGGTCTTGGCTGCTGGACCCTGGGGTCCCTCCTCGGGCACAGCCCCCCAGTCCCAGTTCCAGGGACATGAGTCCCCGAGCCTGCAGCCCACCCCTCCTGGTTCCCGCAGTAGCTGTTACATGGTCTCCGAGGAGGATTCTCAGAAAAACACAGGCGCCCCACGAAATGACAGAATGCAGGCTGTGGCCGCGATGGTGACCTGCGTTCCCGACGTCCCGAGGGCGGTCTCCCGGGGCCGCCACAGCTGGGCTACGCTGACGCTGCGACTCGCTCACTGGGGTCCCAAGCACTTACTGATGGACACGTCACGATGCCCTCCCTTGTTTGACGCTGATGCCCCGCGGGCACAGATGGGGCCGCGGCTGCCACGCTGCTCCATGCCACCCCCGCGGCCTCCTGACCACCGGAGATATGAAGGCTGAGGCGCCCTGAGCCTCGGCTGGGAGCCTGGTGGGACTGAGCATGATGACAGCAGGTGGACGACACGGCGGCCCCCGGACAGGGCTCTGACCTCCTCAGAGACCCTGGCGGCCACCTCCAGCAGCGCAGCCCAGACCCCATGGAGGCCTGGGTGCTGGTTGCCGCCCGCCCAAGGCCTGAGGGCACAGGGAGCCGAGTGTGGTTGACGCTGCCCTGTCCTGTCCAGAACTCTGCCCTTCACACTCAGGGCCGGTGCCCAGCGAGGGACGGCAGGGCACCTGGGAAGGTGAGGAGGGAGCCGGACGCCGAGGTGGCGAGCAGGTAAGGCACTGCCACCCGTCCATGGGGACAGCGCTTCCCTCCCGCCTGCTGGGGGCCCTTGAGGGGGCGCTGACCTCCGTCTGACTGCGGGATTCCACCTTATCTGATCCTGCTCAGCCCAGTGCGGCCTCTTTTAAATGTGGGTCAGTTTGCTGGGAAACTCTTCTGTGTCTATATGGGTGGGTGGGGCCGGGGTAAGGGGGTGGCTCACTCCCCATTACCACCCCTGGACCAGGTCTGATCCCCAGAGGGTGTCCATGTGGGGGATCCTCACTGTCTCCTCCATGAGCTGACCCCATGTGGGCCTCCTCAGCTCAGACCCAGGACACCCCCCAGGCCAGCCAAGGCCTCCCTGGGTCCCCTATGAACGTGCCAGGGACTGTCCCTGAGCTATGAGTATGGCCTCATCTCTGCTCTGCAGGGAAGAGCTTGTGAAAGGCCCCCCCACATCTGCTCCAGCCCCCACTGGATCTTAGCTCGCCCTGCCCGCCCATCTTGCTGCCCCCAGAATCTTAAAAAAGAGAAAGCTTCCCACGTTATCTTGTGGAGCCATCCTTTTCTCCAACCCCGACTCCCAGCTCAGCGGGCTTCCCGTGTGTCCCAGATGCATCCCAGCCACCTGGCCCCAGTCACCTCTGCTCCCTGCCCCAGGCCAGGAGGCAGTGCAAGGGGGGAGCCCCTGGAGGGAGGAGGACAGGCGAGGAGGGAGGCGGGCGAGGTAAGGCTCTGGTTCCGGGGTGAGCCAGGTCTGGTTCCCGAGTCTGTAAGGTGCCAACAGTGACTATCGAAGAGCCCCTGTGCCACACAGTGGGCACCGTCGTTGCCCTCGTAGAAAGGGGAGCGAGCACTGAGCCGAAGCAGAGGCAGAGGCAGAGCCGACCTGGGAGGAGGAAGAGCTGAGCCTGCCACCTGCTTATTCAGAAAGGGTCCGTGACGTTTCCTTCGTGTCTCAGATAGCGCGTCTGCGTGTATGTTCCCTAAAGAGGCAGGCGGTGAGCCGGATTGGGGGCCCCAGCCCAGGCAATATCTGGTCCCCCAGGGTGCTCAGCACAGCCTCGGGCTAGCAAGGTCCCTCTAGAGCAGCGGTTCTCAACCTGTGGGTCGCGACACCTTTGGGGGTCTAACGACCCTTTCACAGGGGTTGCCTAAGACCATCAGAAAACATACATAATTACATATTGTTTTTGTGATTAATCACTATGCTTTAATTATGTTCAATTTGTAACAATGAATCGGGGGTCACCACAACATGAGGAACTGTATTAAAGGGCCGCGGCATTAGGAAGGTTGAGAACCACTGCTCTAGAGCAAGCAAGCGGCCCATCGGCCGCGAGTTTGACATGCTTCCTCCAGAACAGAGTGAGACCTGCCTGGTCCTGCCTGGGCTTGGAGACACCCTGAGGGCCACACGAGGGCGCTCAAGCCCACACGGAGCTCAGGTGCCTCTCAGAGCCATCAGGACAGTGCTGACCACCAGTGCTTGGCAAGGACAGTCCACAGTCACCGCCTGGCCTCAGAGGTCACCCGTGGGGGGAGCAGCGGACACCGCACATCACGGGGGCACACGCCTGTATGGAAACATACTGCCCAGGGTCCCCAGAAAGGCTCCACGGTGGCGGTGGCTTCTGTCCTGTGGGCATCACTCCCGGCCTCCCGTGAGCCAGCCCGGCTCTTTGCATTTGGGGCACAGTTTTGGCGGAAGCACCTATTTTGCCCGGCGTTGTCCCCCTTCTTTGTCCTCTCTCACCCCCACTATGAAGGACTCCTTTTTTAAAACAAAACCCCTCTGCTTGGCTGGACCACGTCCTGCTCTGTGGTCGGCCAATTCTGCCTGGAGCGTCCTCCCTGACCCCATGACCCCATGTCACCATTCCCTGGGAGGCAGGGGCAGCACTCTGGCTAGCGGGCATGCCTGGTCCCCATTGCACCGGGGGGGGGGGGGGGGCCCGTCTGCCTAGCACGGGCAGGAAGCTGAGATGAGTGGATTGCGTGTCAGCAGACCCAGATTTACAGCTCCTGGTGGGCAGGCCCTGAACGCCAAGAGCAGCCCGTCCTCTAGGCCCCTGGCGGTTGCTCCTGCAGGCGCCCCGCCGCCCAGAGAGGAGGCTCTGGTGTCGAAATCCAGGGATAAGCTGCTGTCGTTCAGAACACGACCAGTTAGTGAGCACTGCGTGTGCAGGGAGTAGGAACCTGAAAATACTTCCCATGGTCTCCACCATAACCCAACGACACTTCCGTCTTCGTCGCCTATATTGTTTTTTTAAAAAGGAACGAAGTGTGTGTTTACTCCCAGGAGTTTCACCTGAGAGTGAACAGCTTGCTCTTTGAGGTCGTTCATGGGGAGCCGGCTGAGCTCAGGGGAGAGCCGGCCCCAGGCACTGCCTGTCTGTCTTGAGAGCAGGGACAGGGGAGCCTGCTGAGGTGGGGGAGCCCCCAGATGCCAGATGCTGACAGGACCCTGCCGGGCACCCTGCAAAGCTCCCCCCGGGTGCCAGCCCGCGTGGAAATGCCTTCAGAGCTGAGGTCCGACGCGTGCTTGTCTGATGGCAGGTGGCGGGCTGTGTGGCGTCCCACTGCGTGGGGCCACGGGGGAGACACTGCGTTTGCTTTTCAGAATTAGCTGGCTTCAGGGGTCCCTGCTGGCCTGAGAGGCCACTCCAGCTCCTGTGCGTCCCCCTCGCTGGTCCTTGTCACCGAGTTTCCTCCACCTTTGCCGTGTTGGTGCACAGAACTGCCCTCGTCCTGATCCTGGCTCAGGCCGCCACGGGTTGGGAGTGGCCACTTGGCGATCTGTTCTTTCTAACTCTGTGGACCCAGTGACTTCCAACCACAGGACCCTGGCCCATCGCTGCCCTCCCCTGAGAGGTCACTGCTGTCCCAGGCCCAGGGCAGCGCCTTGTCGAGCTTTGTTGCAGACACGGTGTTTCTGAAGGTATAGCTTGTATGGTCTCTCCAGTCTTTACAGAGAGGAAAGGTGCTGTGCGTGTCTTCTGGCCGTGCTTCCTGCACTTGATATCACTGCGCCCAGACTCACCCGTCTTGTGTCTACATGTCATGGGCTTTCCTCCCTCTGACTGACACTTGGGTTTGCTCTTGTGAACGGTGCTTCTAGAACATTCTTGTAAAGTCTGTGAGTGTGAGGGGCAGGGGCTTCTTCTGGGCGTGTGTCCACCTGGGAGTCAAAACCGGACACGATGCTCAGCCTCCGAGATACTCTGAACGAAGGCTTTCCCGTTCCTGTTGGGCTTGAGGCGATTTACTTCTGCTCTTTGTTTAGAATCGTCCTGCTTTAGGTACGGCAAAGGCTTTCCTCTAATGGCCCTGGGAGATTTGCAGAGTCACAGGTGGAAATGGAGGCTTCCCCTCCCCCTCCCTGCTCTGTGATCTAGCCCAGTCTCTCACAGCAGCTGCCTGGTGATGGGAAATGCAGCCATCTTGATTGGAGCAATAATGGGTCTTTTTAGTGGCACAACCATGGGGCCATTATTAGAGAGGTCAGTGTCAGAAAGACAGCTGGACACCCCCTCGTGGGGCTGTGAGAGCTGCTGCCTGCAACCCAGACAGGAAACCGACAAGCACCGGTGGGGAGCAGGCAAAGTGCGTCTGTGTGACGTGTGTGTGCGCGACGTGTGTGCGGTGTGTGTGTGTGTGTGTGTGTGTGTGTGTGGTCAGGCAGAAGCCTGGCAGCCTGGGCAGTTGGATTCTGCGCCCACACCGGCAGGGGACTGTGCAGTCCACGTATATGCACAGTACAGAGATGAGATCAGTCGCCTTCTCTGCAGGAGGGACCCAGCTGCCCTGGCTTCTACACACCCTTCTGGCCATTACCTGGAGGGCGTGGCCCTGACCGGGTAAGCCCTGGGCTTACGTGGACTCGGTGGGATCCTATGTGCTCAGATGGTTGGGAGGCGGGGAACGCACTCAGCGCCGGCCTCAGTCCCTGCACCGTGAGCACCCGCCCCATACCCACCTCTGGCAATGACCGCACCCACCCTGACCCCCTGGCGGCCCCTCACAGCAATGGTCCTCCAGAAAACCAGGGCTGGGGGCTTATGCGGGGCCATGGGAATGGAGGACAGGCGCCCCTGATGCCCGGGGAGGGGGGATGCTGGGCGGAGGAGCGGTCAAGGCCAGAGGACACCACTATCCAGTGTCCCCAGGCCCCAGGGAGAGGTGGAAAGCACCGAGGGGGTACACTGTGGCCCTGGAATCACCAGCCACAGCTGAGGTTAAGCTGTGAGTCTCTGATTCCCAGGTAACTGGGAGAAAACGCCAGGAAACAGGCCATGATGCTCATGTAGTCGCTTTCTATAAAGTGACTGCTCATGGAAAAAGTTTTTGCAGTCCCAGGAACACAATTTCATAGAAACGGCTCCCACACAGGAGTGAACCTGAGTCGCCAGGAGGCTCAGCTGATTGGGGTGCGGCCCACCCCATCGGGAGGAGAATCTACTTACTCAGTCGGCTGACTCAGATGTCAATCTAGTCCAGACAACCTCACAGACACCCAGAATCCTGTTTGGCAAATGTCTGGGCAGCCACTGCCCGTCAGGTTGACACATAAAACCCACCAACTCTGCATTCAAGAGCCTGGCAGGTCCTCACCTGCGACCTGCTCCATAAAGGCAGCTGCTGCTTTTATTACGTGTTGACGAGACAGCTGCAGCCAGAACAGGAGGAGGAGCCCTGGGCAGGGCACAGCGTGAGCGTGGCTCCCCCTGGAACGGAGGGCCCAACCCAGCATGCGCGAGCCCCACCGGGCTCTCCTCTGTGGGCGCTGGGGAGAGGGGACATCGCACACCGTGCAGGCCGGGCAGGGGTTGAGACCTGCCGATTGGTGAAAGGCCCCGAGGAGCACTGTGAGGGAGGAAGCTAAGCTGGGTCTGGGAGAGGCTATTTATTTTTGACATTCCCCCCAAATCAGAGCTTTGGGGATAAAAGGCCCTGGCCCCACAGGGTTTGGGTTCTCATTTGTTTCTGTTTGATTTGGAAATGTTTGGCTTCAGTTTCTCAGATGATGTGGGAAGGCTGTTGTAGCCCATTCTCCATTGTGCCAGGAGCCGATGACACCTATTTGTGTGGGTTATTTGGGGGTGTCTGGGACACAGGAAGTAGGGGTGGTGCTGGGGGGCAGAGAGCAAGGACCAGGCTAAAGGGTGTCACCTGGCCAAGTACGTGTCTGTGGAAGTGGGCCCTCGCCCACTTGGTCGTCAGCCGGCGCACCCTGTGGGGACCCGGCTGACTTGTCTTATGTGGTTTCTGGAACCCCAGAGAGGCCGAGGGCCGGGCCTTCCGTGGTGCTCGCCACCCGCACGGGCCTCTGTTCCAGGCGGCCCCTCCGACCCTGAAGGTGCTCGTCTCCCATGCCAGCAGCTGTTTCCCCACAGTTGGTCTCAGTGGGCCTCCCAACACAAACACACCAGGGCCTGTTCCTCGGGCTCTATTTTGACAGAAATCAGAATGTTGATTCCTGATCCGTATGTCTGAGTCCGTTTGCACGTGGTACCGACAGGCGTTGTGCTTCCGCAGCTCTTAATGAGGTTCTGACGTGTTCGTGCCTGCTGGGCCGGGGGCCCACTCAAAACACCAGGCTGCCAGCGCCCCCTGGCCCCTCCTCTGCTCATTCTGGTGCCGTGACATGAAGCCGGTTCATGGCTTTGATTATCCACCTATTCCTGTACTTCGTCACCTTTCCTCAGTGCAGGTCACTATAGACACGACGCCAGAACCGCGCTCTCCTAAATGCAGCGAGGCTTTGGTTGTGGCGGCCGTCCCTACCGGGACACCACCCCATCACCGGGCAGTTGCCTGTCCACGGCGCTCTACTTGGGGGACTGTCGGCTGACTTAGAAGTGAGGCTGAGAAACCGAAACAAAAAGCCCACAAACCCTCTCATTCTCTCCTGGATTAGAAACCTGTGGAGTTTCTAAAACCTGAGACCCTGGGATTTTTGCCTCTGACCCCTCATCCTGCTCTTACTCCTGCCGCCCCAGGGCCCATCCTGGCCCAGCCTCCTTGTTAGAAGGCCTTTCCTAACTTGTTCCAGACATCACAGACATGAAAGGCGAGAAGGAGGGATTGCTACCTGACACAGCCCCTTTCTAAGTAGTCATGAGAAGAAATGAAGATGGGGTAGGAACGTGGGCAGCGGCCCCAGGCATTGCGGGAAGGTTGAGGCCACTTCTGTACATGGTTTCGTGCGTGGGGCACACGGACCCACCTTTGTGGCCCCATGACCTCCGGGAACGCTGGTTTGCATCTCCTGGGCAGAGGCTCAAATGTGGCACCGTGGCCCCTGGCGCTTTCCCAGGCCTTCCCCACCGTGCGTGTGGCCCGAGTGCTTCGGATGGCTCACACTAAAATAAAGCTTTTGTCTTCACTCTTTTTCAGATGAAACCGCACATATGGAAGCCAGGTTTGGTGTGGGTTCCCTTCCCACCAAGGGCTCGGGTCCACAGCCCAGGGACGCCACCCAGCACTGGGATGCAGCCCGACATCCAGCTCTTCTTCTGTGGGCCTCGCCCCTGGATGGTCTAAGGTTGTCGCTCTCAGTGCTAAAGAAGTTGCAAGGGGGGTGTGTGTGCGCACGCGTGTGTGTGCTTGTGTGCACGTGCACAAACTTGCTCCACCAGAACACCATGCACAGGGATTTAGCTCTCTGGGGCACTTAGAAGTCGACACACCGGGCAGCTAGCCGTGCAGCCAGGTGAGAGCGTAACTCACAACGTTGCATAAAGGAACACAAACCGCATCACCGAGAGGCGGGAGGGAGGGTGGCTGCGTTGTCTGGAAGGGTTAGGTTCAGTTTGCATTTGTGTCGGAACAAATGCTCAGCTCTGGTGGGGACGACAGTGGCAGCCGACTCCCTAGGCTGAAGTGGGGAGAAGCTGACAGGTCGGGGAGATGTGCTTTCCCGGGGGAGGGCAGGGTTCCGCTAGGCAATGCACTACTCCGCAGTTTTGCAAGAAGGACCCATTTTTTGTTGTCATTAAGGCCATGCTTACTATTCACTGGGACAAGACCTGGGCCAATTTATGACTGTACCATCCTTGCACGTTTGTTGTGCTCAGAACCGAATGGCAACAATAGTCTGGCCTTAGTAAAAGGCCCAAGGACTTATGGATGAACAGATCAAAGTGTGAGGGAGTGTGTGACCCAGGCATCCAGGGACACCCCAGAAGTCCACCCACTCCTCTTGTGGGGTCCCCCCGGTGCATACCTGCACAGGAGCAGCAGTCATGCGGGCGGCCGTTCAGGATCTAAAGATACGCATTTGAAACCCAAAGTCACATCCCTGTCTCCTTGGACTGTTATGGCTTTGCATGTTGTCCATACGTCTGGAGTTCTTCATACGCCAACCCACCTACCCCAGACACTCTTAATCACAGCTTATACATTTGAAAAGGGCACACTATTCAGGAGAGAGAACCACGTATGTATGCACTGATGCTTACAAAGTTGTTACATGTGAAATGTGTGTACACAGGAGAGGGAAAACGGCTCAATGAATGTTTCAAATAATATTCCAAGCCCCAGAGCACATTTGCATCCCTGCCGCCTTCTGAGAGCACACGCAATGTCCGTTTTCCTCTTTCGATAGCATTGCTTTCAGTTCTGTGTCAGAGGCACCCGCTTTCATCTGGTTACAAAAGCCAGCATTTCAGGACTGGGCTTTTGCCCACACAGCAGAATACGAGCATTCGCCACTGATTCCTGCTGGTCCCGCGAGCATCTGAAGAATTCAAGTATTTTAAAGAAGGTGCGTTTTCTAAATCCTAGCGTATACCTTTTACTCAAGACCACTGGGCTCTTCAAAGGGGGAAATCTGTGTGGAAATGCGTCCCTCCGCGGTGGACCAAGAGGGGGGTCCCTGAAACGTTGCCAGAAATGCTGAATGTGTAACCAAAACGTCAACATGAATGCAGCGTAACGGCTCTCACACGTAACATTGTGTGCACACCCCGGAACAGCGCACGGCTTCGTTTGTCTAGACCAGAGACCCACATGAACCGCAGCTTCCTTGCTGACACGGATGTGTGTGCACCTCGGTCTGGGGTGCCAGCTGCTGAAGGGCGGTGGTGCTCTGCCCACGTGGAACCCCGAGCTTCAGGACACCCTGTGTGCCTTACACGGCCCTGGAGGTCAGGAAGGAGGGTGTGTGGGAGTGGGTTTGAGGCACGGTCACTTTCACCTGCTTTTGCCATCATCGAAACCTTAAGGTGGGCTGTGTGTTTTAACACAGTAATGGACTTACGTTTAGGCTCAGGAAATCAAGTTGTAAATATATGTATCAAATCATATATTTGTTTACTGTATATTTTTTAAAAGCTTGACTGTACATTTATGCAAAAACGAATTGAGGACCTGTTTCCGCCTGGCAATATGCCGGCCAGTATTTGCGTCCCCTGAAAAGCTCCTCAGTAACACATTCTACACATGTGATCTGCTCAGTGCTAACCGGTACTCACAGGCCTGACGTAGGTTTGTATGGCGATCAACCACAACATTTTGCACATATTTTTGTATGGTGATTCCTACGATGTATATCAGAGAATTTTTACTCATTTGTAATTTATTGTACAGTTTTAATAAAAATTGTTATAAATCTTAGAATACCAATGTTCTCCTCCTCAGAAGGCATTGAGGTTTGGCTGTGTTAGCCACTTCTGTGTTCTGTGTCCACTCTGAATGGTAATCTCTCTTTCCCCACCAAGAAGGGAACTGGGGCCTCCTGCCCACTGGGGAGGGGCAGCAGGCATCTCGTCCGCAGGCTCATCCTACGTCATGGCACATCCCCTGGAGGACAGGCTCTGAGGTCAGAGGCACTGGCAGCGCCTGCTGAGGTCAGCCACAGACCCGGGAGGCCAT
>NW_005875904.1:0-10981 GCF_000147115.1 Myotis lucifugus | reverse complement strand
CATCCATCCATCATCCATCCATCCACCCATTCAGTTCTTCAATTCATCCATCCACCCATCATCCATTCAGTTCATCCATCCACTCATCTATCCATCCATCCATTCATCCATTCACAATCCAGTGTGGTAAACATTAGTCCAGGCAAGACTTCTGTGCTGTTTTGCTTTTGGCTTCTGTTTTGTTCTGTTCCTTTTTTCTCTGAGCAGAGAGGAGCCCAGGTTGGGACACGTCACACAGGACAGGGAAGTGGAGTGGTTCTCTAGGGGCCGCTGGGAGTTCGGGGCAAAGCATGTGGGCCAGGGCACAGGTGTGCACAGGCACTGAGACCTGGGAGAGCGTAGCCCGTTTGCGAGATGGCTAGCCTCCCAGTGAGGCCTTGGGGGACGCTCTCTAGGAACCCACGGCCTGTACAGTCCCTGAGCCGGGAGGGGCTCTGTCCCTCTGCTCCCTCGGGCACCCGGGGACCTCAGGGGAGTCTCTGGAAGGTGTTTTTTTTTGGGGGGGGGCCAGCACGGCTGGTGGGCCCCCGTTCAGCGCGTCCCTGTAAAGGGGAAATGGGAGCTCCTGGGCGCGGGAAGAGCCGATCTCCTCCCACCTGGGGACCGGGCGGCGCAGCATCGGCCCCGGCCCCGGCCCCGGCCCCGGCAGCAGCCTTTGGAAGCCTGGCTCGGGGTTAAAGACGACGCTGGTGAAGTGAGCTCAGGGGGACGTCGTCCTCCCTCCCCCGCCCACCCCGGGCCTCCCGGAGCAGCCCGAGCCCCCACAGGAGACCCGGCCCGGTGGTCAGGGTGCCCACCACGCTGACGGTCGGCGGTTTCCTACAGCCGCCCACTCTCCTCCAGCTCCGTCTGTCCATCCGGGCACCGTGTGAGGGTCCCTTCTCCGTGCTGTGGCAGCCTCCGGGGGATAAGGCAGACTCTCACAGGAGTATAGGGGCCCTGTCCACCCACGGAAACCCACAGGCCACGGGGGAGAGAAACACCCTTAACTGCACAGCAGCCAGCAGAGCTGCCTCCGCGCCGGAGGCTGTGAGCGGGGCTGGCACGCGGCGGCCTTCTCCCCGTGCGGTCGGAAGCCCGGCCTGCGGAGGACCGCCCGGCAGAGCCCGCCCCCCTCCAGGGCGCTGTTGCTCACGCACCCAGGCCTGCTTATTCGTGTGGGGGCTCAGTGCACACGGACGGTTGGACGGCTGCAGCGGGAGAGCACATGCGCACACGCACACACACACACACACAGAGTACTTACACGCATGCACACGTGCACACCCATGACCACACATGCATGCACACACAGCCCAAACCCATGGGCTCCGTGCCGTCCTGGCTGGGCTGTCACATTTCCAGTCAGTCACTGTCCACCCCGCCAGCGCCCCCCCCCCACAGGCACCGCGTGGGCCCCTGAGGAAGCACCGTCTGTGGGTGGGTGGGTGAGTCCCTTCTGCCTAATTATAAAGCCACTGCGATCGCCATCACACAGCAGGGCAACTGGCTATTACGGGGACACGCTTCATACTCACAGCTTACAGAGCGGGTTTTAAAAACGGGACGGGCTGTAAACCGCGTAATTACCTGGGTGTAAAGCCAGCCACGTGGAAATGATGTTCTCTCGGTGTGCGATTTGGAGGCGATTTCTGGCGGAGAGAACTCCACGTGGTGGGTCCTGTGCAGGCTCCCCAGGCTGCCTGCGATGCCCCAGGCCCCACTCACTGCTCTCATGCTACACGGAGCCTCCCGGGGCCCCAGGCGGTCAGCTGCTCGTCCCCCCTCTCCACATGACAGGTGAGGAGCCCGGACAGGTTGTTGGTACTACTGCTGTGGTGGTGGTTGCTGCTGTGGCTTTTGTTGTCACTGCAGTGGTGGTTGTTGCTGCTGCTGTGGTGGTTGTTGCTGCTGCTCTGGTGGTTGTCACTGCTGTGGTGGTGGCTGTCACTGCTGTGGTGGTTGCTGCTGTGGTGGTGGCTGCTGTGGTGGTTGTCACTGCTGTGGTGGTTGCTGCTGTGGTGGCTGCTGCTGTGGTGGCTGCTGCTGTGGTGGTTGCTGCTGTGGGTGGTGGTTGCTGCTGTGGTGGTTGCTGCTGTGGTTGGTGCTGCTGCTGTGGTTGCTGCTGTGGTGGTTGCTGCTGTGGTTGGTGCTGCTGCTGTGGTTGCTGCTGTGGTGGTTGCTGCTGTGGTTGTTGCTGCTGTGGTGGTTGCTGTGGTTGTTGCTGCTGTGGGTGGTTGCTGCTGTGGGTGGTGGTTGCTGCTGTGGTGGTTGCTGCTGTGGTGGTTGCTGTGGTTGCTGCTGCAGTCACTGCCCTGCTTGCTGAGCTCTGTAAACTGTCACATCTGCACAGTCACAGCCGTTCTGTGAGTTATTGGTCAGGAAAATCAAGGTCGGTGGGATGTGATGACATCCTGAGCTGAGTGGGGCCCAGAGATCCCCACATTCTGCCCCGAGTGTGGCCCTGGCCTGGGCTGGCTCCCGAGGGAGAGGGACTGTTGAAAAAGCCACACTGGGCTCCTGCCGGTCCAGCGGCCTGCTCCTCCCACTGCCCACCCCCAACTCCACCCCAGGCGTGGGGAGAAGGACGAGAGCAGGAGGGGAGCCATGAGGGTGAGGGTGGGACGGAGGCCCAGGGCCACAGGGCTGACTCGAGGCCACACGGCTCCAGAGCGCGGCCAGAATTCAGCACAGACCTCCCGGGTTCCACGGCCACTGCTGCTGGGCCTCGGAGGACGGAGCTGGTTATAAAGACAAAAATCCGTGCGGTCAGCGAGGAGGGGACCCCGTCACTGGGGGTATCCAAGCAAAGGGGCCCGTCGCACTGACCCGGCATCAGCGTGCTGGCAGCGCAGCCACTCGGCCGGCCTCCGATTCCTGGTGTCACCATCTTGAGTGACAGGAGGGGTGGGGCCTGCCTCACCCCCAGTTCCCACCCCCTTCTCTTCCTCTGTGCCTGTGGAGGGAGGGGTGGGGGGGTCCCGGGAGCCTCCACGCGGTCGGTGTCCTGTGTCTCCGTCGGGAGCGTTGTCTTGACGGCTCTCACCGGGACACAGAGCCGCCGTCACATCGGTCTTCATGTGGTTGCGGAGCCCCCGGGAAATCTCGGAGCTGTTCCCGAGAATGTAATTAAATCATCACTCATTTGCGGTCGGAGGATGAGGAGGAATTGACACAGCAGACTGTTCATTCTCCCGTTACTGCCGCGTACTTGCTGGTTCACCCGGCACTGACGAGGCGTCTGCCAGGGATCCGGCCCGGCCAGCCCGGCCACAGCCTGGCACTAAGAGGAGACGCCACAGGCTCGCTGCTGGCTGGTGGCACCTGGGTAACCGGCCAGGAAGAAGGGTGGGGCGGTGGCACCGTCTCTCATGCGGTCCCTCCCCAGGGACACCAATTTTACAATCGGTCACTGGTTCTTGCTCAGTCCTCGCCATGTTTGGGTTCCCTGGGACTCTGTGCGGCCACTCCCTCTGGCCAGTGGCGCCCCTGCACTGTCCCCTCTGTCCCCTCTGTCCCTCCTCCTCAGGCTCTTTCCCTGACAGACAGTAATGCCACCAGGGCTGCACTCCTCCCTGTGCCCCAGGCAGGAGCCAGGCCGGGCGGACTTGGCACCTGTCCCCTGCGGTCCTCTCTCCCCATCTCCACGACCTCCTCGCCCCCTGCCCACAGACAGGTCACCTGGCTGCCTCGCTGCCCCTGTGGCCCTGCCAGTGCCTCCAGACACCCGCATGGTTAGTGGCTGGGCCTCCTGAGTCGATAACCACCAGTCAGTGCTTCCGTGGCTGTCGTCTGTCTCACCACGAGACTGTGTGGTGACCAGTGGACAGTCAGTGCCTTCGCTCTGTCCCAGCACCTGGTGACATCATCTGCATGAACCATGGTGACATCATCTCCGTGAACACATGGTGACATCATCTCCATGGTGACATCATCTCCAAGCACGCACGATGACATCATCTCCATGAACACATGAATGACGAGTGACAAGCAGGGTACACCCCGGGCTTTCACGGTGAGGGAGTGAGAGGGGGCCGCCCCACTTGGATCCCGTGCCAGCTCCCCCCCCCCCCCCCCGCCACTGGACGGTGGTTCCGCCCTCTCTGGGACCATCAGACAAGGACAGAGTGGCTGCCTCGTGGGGGGCTGTGGGATGTGCACACAGCGCGGGGCACGGTGCCCGGCGCGTAGTAAGTGCTCAGTGAACGCGGGACGACGCTTCCCCCCAGCGCTGGTGTCTGCGCTGCGACACCGCGTTTCTGTCTGCACCCGGGACTGGCACTGGCGGCGGCGAGGCGGGGCTCCGGCCGCCGGTGGGGATGGGGTTCGGTACCAAATTGGAGGAATTCGCAGTGACGGGCCACTCATTCAGCTCTGCCCTTTCTCGATGTTGTGACCACAGAACATCCACGGTCCCTGCACCGGTGGCCACGGCCTTGCCTTTTGGTGCCGCCGCCGCCGCCGCCGCCCCCTCGGCACTCGGACGCTCACCTGAAGCCATGACAGCGGCCGCTCACTGAGGCGAATGCAGCGTTTTAACCGCCTTGACCGGCAGCGGCAATGACGTCTTGATTTCTAATCGCAAACACTTGAGGAGCCGAAGATGCCAGTTATTCCCAAAGCTGCCACCTTTTCTCCGGGAGGCGCCTGAGTCGCGTGGAAACGGCGCCACGCGAAGGCGCTGCGAGGCGGTCCTGCTCCTGCTGTTCAGGCCGCGGCAGGTGAATGAGCTCACTGTCCCCACCTGAGGGGCACTGAGCCCCCGTCCTGGTGAGAGGCCGTCTCCAAACCGCACCACCCGGAGGACGGAGGACGTGCCACCCAGAGGATGCGCCGCCGCCTCCGCCCAGCAGGCGCGCCCTGAGCTTTGTCTGCAGGCACAGCCCAGGCCAGCGGCTCACTCAGGTCCTGGCGGAAGCCCCTCGGAGCGCAGGGTCCTCAGGACTTGGGGGAGGGGCTGGCGGGCCTCTGGTTTCACTAACACTACGGACGAGATGACTACCAAGTCCGAGTGGAAGATAATGGTGCCGCGTTACTTTCTGCGCTGACATCTGTTCACCTCCTCCAGTTACATCGACCACACGCAGACCCCACGCAGCCTCCGGCCGGAGGGAGGGGAAGGTGGGCCTCTGGCCACTTTCACAGATGTTCTTGGGGACGGTCCTGCGTGTCCGTGACGGGCAGGCCAGTGACTGAAGCGGAACCAGCCCTTCCCTGACCAGCGGTGTCGTGGCTGTGCTGTCTGCGTGGCTGTTCCAGGCGCACACGGAGGCAGGCGAGGCTCCTGCACCGGCGGGTGGGGGACTGGGTTGCAGGCGACGCCCTGGCATGCGGACCACGGGGGCAGGAGCAGGTCCTGCCACTCGCTGAGCTTCTGGGCTTTGTCTGTAATGAAGACAAAAACCTCCCCCCTCAGTGCTGTTGTGAAAATACAACGAGAACTCGAGTGCCGGTGCCAGGCGCAGGCCACGCACGCAGTAGGTGCCCAGCGGATGTTATTGCCTCCTCACCGGCCTGGCCTCTCGGAGGGAGCTCACGTCTTTGCAGAGATGAGACTCGGAGACACGAGCCACCGGCGCCCACGCCGAGGACGTGGGTTCAGGGGCTGGTGGCACAGGACAG
The DNA here is from genome assembly GCF_000147115.1 of Myotis lucifugus. Taxonomy (NCBI): domain Eukaryota; kingdom Metazoa; phylum Chordata; class Mammalia; order Chiroptera; family Vespertilionidae; genus Myotis; species Myotis lucifugus. The sequence goes on along the minus strand of NW_005875904.1, from coordinate 5,380 downwards.
CTGCAGCCGGTGACTAAATGGGCACGGGCACAGGTGCGGCACGCCCAGGGCGGGTCTCGGTGGGTGGGTGGTGGGTGACCGCCGCCCTAAGGCAGGTCGGCCGCTGATCTCACATGGATGATCCCCCGTCTCCTGCTGCCCCTCCCGCCCTGGTCTGCCCCCTGCAGGCCCGTCCTGCGCTGCGGTCAGAGAAGGAGGCGGGGCATCCGGCTGCGAGAGCCGCTCCATGAGGGTGTGGGGCGCACAGGCCTTGGGACCTGGAGGCGGCCAGGACGGCTGGCACTTGGGGGTCAGCAGGATGAGGTCACAGAGGGGGTCCTGAGTGCCAGCCTCAGGGGCACGGCGGGTGTCAGGCAGGGACATGACACGGCGGCTGGCATGACATAAATGCAGATGATCTGTGACTTCGCCAAGAAAGACTTCCGGTTAAGGGAGCACCCAGGTCCTCGTGCTGTGCATGGGCTCGGCTCAGGACAGGGGCTCCCAGGTGAGGACGGACTCGCCAAGGTCACTGGACACGGACGGCCAGCGCCTCTCGGCCAGACCCCGTCCTGTGCCCTCCTGTGCCCGCGGTTACTCAACCCAGAACCGTGACACGGAGCGGGTTCCTCCTGAAGCCTGGGCGCCGCCCTGCGGTGCTGCCGACCCCGCAGGGTGCGGAGCGGGGGTGGCGGGAGCGCCGTTTGCTCATCGTGGCTCACGCGGGCGCGGCGGCTCTGCGCTGATTCTAATTTCAGGCCCGGGGGTGGGTGCTGCTGTGTTTGTCTGTCTCCTCTGTCTGCCTCTCCGTGCGTCAAAGCCGAGCGTCTGTGCCCGCAGCTGGGCACGTCTGTGTGGCCAGGAATAGATGCGGTTGGGTTTAAATAGACACATTACTCAGTGACGCCAGTCCTGGGGGCGGGGGCCCTTGGGGGCTGGACTCGGGAAAGGGCAGACGAAACACGCCCCTCCCCGACGGAGCGGTCTGAATGGGAACCCAGGCTGCGCTGAGCAGCCAGCGTCTGGTGGTGGCAAGGGGGTTCTGAGTGCCTCTTTTCTGTTTATCACTCGCGAGCTGGGCTGCGAGGCCGCTGGGACGGGCCACCGCCTGGTGCCGGAGATGGTGGGAGCCGCAGCCCGGGGAGAGGGAACGTGACAGCCGAGCGGGGCGGGGTGCAGCCACCGCGGTTCCTGCAGGGGACATGTGGCAGCGGGTCACAGAGCGGCCGTGGAGCCAGCGAGCACTGTGGCGGCGGCAGAGGGCAGAGAACGTCCCGAGGCCCCTCCCGGTGAGGGTGGGCCGGGTGCCGGAGCCCTGCCCTATGCTTCGGACCCTCCTAGGTGCCCAGCGCCCATGACAGGCCGGCACTGCCCATGCCTACCGTTGCCTACCAAGATGCATCGCCTCCTGACGGAGGGAGGATCAGCCACAGACTGGCCGAGTGGCTGGACTTGCGTTGGAGTCAGCAGAGCACATCCAATAAATATGTCCATAGTAGGATCAACAATAGAAAACCCCAAACACATGGCTTTCTGGGAAAGAAGGAGGGTCCCCCTTCAGAATGTTCTGGTCACACTGAACTCTGCCATTACTGGCTCTTCTTCTCGTCTTTTGAGGTCTGGCTCGGGCGACACCTCCTCTGGGAAGCCCCCAGCTCCAGGCCAGGCTGAGGGTGAGGTGAGTGAGGCTTTAGGGTGCACAATTAGGGAGACACCTCACTCATGCTACAGTAACACACCTGGCTGTCACAGACAGGGAATTCTCGGGGGACTGTGCTCAGTCCATTATATACATTGTATCATTTATCTCTTCTAATGAGCTCAGCCATGGGAATTCCTATCTTCACGAGCAGCCTGAGGCTCAGAGACATGCATGAACTTGCCCAAGGTTGCACAGCTCCTCAGGGGCCCGGTGAGGACAGGAGCCCAGCTCCGTGTGCCTCCAGCGCCTGCACGACCCACTTGTGCGAATGCTGTGACTACACTTTGCTCAGGCAGAGTGACCTCCCTGGAGGCCTGGGGCTGTGCTCAGTATCACCTCCATCCTGCAGATCATCACCCGAGTGGCTGAGCGTGGGTGCTGGCGCCAGAGCCCCAGACCCCAATCAGGTTCTCCCTCCCGACACAGGACGCAGCCCCTTGGCCGCCTGTCTCCACTGGCAAATAAGCAGTGATGGCAGCGCCCTCCTCAGGCAGCGGGGAGCCGTGACCTCCGGGGCCTGGTGTGGGCTGTGCTCCTTGGCTGGTTCATTTTGTCACCAGAGGCCAGGGCTGCACAGCTGGTTGGCACACAGCTAGTGGGCACTGAGCTGAAAGCCCGCAGAGGCTGCAGCCTAAAGAAGCCACCTCCGCCCACCCCCATGCAGGGGGCTCAGCACTCAGCAGGGCCCTTGAGAAGTGCAGGCTCTGACCCCACTGAGAGCTGTGGAATGATGGGGCTCCGTGCTGTGTGTCTGGGGCCGTGGCAGAGGGATCCCGGGGTGGCTTAGTGCTCGGAGATGCTTAGTGCTTGTCATCACACCGGGGCCCCGAGTGTGCACTTGGTACTGGGCCCACGGGGGATGTCACTGCAACGGGGACCCGCGTGTGCACTTGGTACTGGGCCCACGGGGGATGTCACTGCAACGGGGACCCGCGTGTGCACTTGGTACTGGGCCCACGGGGGATGTCACCACCGGGACCCGCGTGTGCACTTGGTACTGGGCCCACGGGTGATGTCACCACCGGGACCCGCGTGTGCACTTGGTACTGGGCCCACGGGGGATGTCACTGCAACGGGGACCCGCGTGTGCACTTGGTACTGGGCCCACGGGGGATGTCACTGCAACGGGGACCCGCGTGTGCACTTGGTACTGGGCCCACGGGGGATGTCACCACCGGGACCCGCGTGTGCACTTGGTACTGGGCCCACGGGTGATGTCACCACCGGGACCCGCGTGTGCACTTGGTACTGGGCCCACGGGTGATGTCACCGCACCGGGACCCGCGTGTGCACTTGGTACTGGGCCCACGGGGGATGTCACCACCGGGACCCCGAGTGTGTACTTAGTACTGGGCCCACGGGGATGTCACCGCACCAGGGCCCCGCGTGTGCACTTGGTACTGGGCCCACGGGGGATGTCACTGCACCGGGACCCGCGTGTGCACTTGGTACTGGGCCCACGGGTGATGTCACCACCGGGACTCAGGCTCCAGATGAAGCTGTTGACTGTTTCCTGCTCACGTGTTGCCTCTGATTTCAAGCCCCCGGCCTCCTGGGCCAGCGCCTAGCACAGGTGCCATATGTCCCCGGAATAGCACGCGGTGAAAATACTCCGATTAAAATAGCCTGGGTCCCAGTTTAGAAGAACAGTCTGCCAGCCGCCGCTGCTGGGGGCGATGCTAATGGAGTTATTTTTTGCTCCACGATTCCTTTCCTCGTCAGCACTTTGGTCGTCCCCCATCTTCCCGGCTCACTCATCCCCTGAGGCCACCGTAGCCCCGATCCAGGTCAGCGCCCTCCCACCTCAGCGCCACACTCCGCGGGGCTCTGGCCCTAACTGTGCTGTGATGGGGAGGCACCCCGGGCCCAGGGCCCTTGTTCTGCGTGGGAAGAGCACCAGTGCCTGTTTATTGGGCTCGGCCACCTGCTGGGCAGGAGATGTGGCCGTGACAAACACATGGGCCTCGCCAGGCTGCACAGCCTCCCAGCCCAGAGGGAAAGGCAGACTCTCAAAGAGAACACTAGGGAACGTTGGGCTGGACCAAAGGAATGAACAGATGCTGGGAAAGAGCAGGGGAGGGATCAGAATAACGTATCACGGAGGGCTTCCCGGAGGAGGTGCCCTTTGAAATGCGCCTTGGTGCATGAGGAGGTACTTGACAACCAGATAACAAGGGGAAGGGTGTCTCTATCATAGAAACAAGCTACACTCATGCTGGGGGAGGGGTACCTGCAAAGCAGGGGTCCCCGAAAGAAATGAGAAACAGTCAGCTTTGTTGAAGTTGCCCAGAGTTTGGGGCTCAGAAAATTTGAAAGAAAGTATTTTAATTTTATCACACATGGATTTTGTGTCGTTTTGACATTTGAAAACCTGTTTCTGAATTAGCAGCGGTGAGCTGGGAGGTGTCTCGGTCCCGCCGTGCATTCCAGGAGTGAACGGTCTCAGCGAACCGGAGAAACACACCAGGTGGCCGAGGTGGCTGACGCCCACGCGTGTGGGGTGAGAGCGGTGAAGCTGAGCGACAGGCAGGGCAGGGACCCCGCCCACGTGCCTTGGTCCTGAAACACCTTCCCACGGGTCGACCAATCAAATTTCCATCCATTCTTCAAGGCTCATCTGGTGTCACCTCCTGCAGGAAGCCCTCCTTCTTGCCCTCAGCCCTGCCCTGCACTGGGTGCTCTTTTCCCCTCCCCGGAAGCCCGTGTGTACCCGAGCCCTTGCTCGCCTCGTGGCTTCGTGTGATACGTGATACTTGAGCAGTGAAGAGGCATGGACGCGTGAGTTTTTCAGTGATTTCTGCAGCGAGCTCACTTCCATGCCCCTGGGAGTGTTTTCCTCCCGAAGGAGAAAAGCAAACAATCCCCTTCAGTGTCGCAGCTGAGGTGGAGCTACTCATTCACTCATTCACTCATTCCTTCCTTCACTCATTCCTTCACTCATTCATTCATTCATTCGTGCATCCGTGTCTCCACCAGGCCTGGCCCAGATGCCAGTGGTTCTAAGAAGGACCGAAGCCCCACCCCTGTGCTCAGGGCAGTCTGAGGGGGGAGGTCGGGAAGTAAATAATAATTTCATCATAACATTTTGAAAACTGCATTGTAAGAAAAGCGCCTTACTTATTTTAAATTATTTGTTGATTTTGAGAGAGAGAAGCATCAGCTTTTGTCCCACTGATTCATGCATTCACTGGTTGATTCTTGTACGTGCCCTGACCGGGGATCGAACCTGCAACCTTGGTGTGTCAGGATGATGCTCTACCAGCTGAGCTGCCCCTCCAGGGCCGTGAAAAGCACTTTCATGAGGGAAACCGGCTTCCCTGGCCAGAGGCCCGGCAGCGTGCGAGTCACCGCCCTGCGGGGAGCGCAGAGCCCGGCCCGGAGCCTGGCCCGGATGTTGCGTGAACCCTGCGGTGTCCGGCGAGGTGTGTAGGGGTCTTGGTGACCGGTCGCGGTTCCCTGATTGCCCGGGGAAGCCGGGTGCGGCGTGGAGCATTCGGAAGCAGCAGGGCGATGGTTATGTCAAGGAAGCCGCGGAGCCTCGAAGAGCTCGCAGCAGCCAGAGCCGGGCAATTTGGGCAACTCGGTAACAATATGACACCCACTTACAACTCAGAGTCTAAAATGCATATTCATGAGTTCACAGCGATGCAAATGAATGTTGAACAAGTAAATAAACGGGGAGAAGAGAGGATCTCCCAA
>NW_005875903.1:0-10982 GCF_000147115.1 Myotis lucifugus | reverse complement strand
GAACATACAATGGAGCCAAGATAGTCTCTTCAATAAATGATGTTGGGAAAACTGGACAGATATATGCAAGAAAATGAAACTAGACCACCAACTTACACCATACACAAGAATAAACTCAAAATGGATAAAAGACTTAAATGTACGACAGGAAACCATAAAAATTCTAGAAGAATACAAAGGCAACAAAATCTCAGACATATGCCAAAACAATTTCTTCACTGATACAGCTCCTAGGGCAGTTGAAACTAAAGAGAAAATGAACAAATGGGACTACATCAAAATAAAAAGCTTCTGCACAGCAAAAGAAACCATCAACAAAACAACAAGAAAACCCACCTCGTGGGAAAACATATTTGCCAACGTCATATCTGATAAGTGCTTAATCTCCAAAATTTATAGGGAACTCATACAACTTAACAAAAAGAACATAAACAATCCAATCAAAAAATGGTCAAAGGATCTAAATAGACACCTTTCAAAAGAGGACATTCAGAAAGCCAAGAGACATATGAAAACATGCTCAAAGTCACTAATCATTTCAGAGATGCAAATCAAAACAACAATGAGGTACCATCTCACACCTGTCAGAATGGCCATCATCAACAAATCAACAAACGACAAGTGCTGGAGAGGATGTGGAGAAAAAGGAACACTTGTGCACTGCTGGTGGGAATGCAGACTGGTGCAGCCACTATGGAAGGCAGTATGGAGGTTCCTCAAAAAATTGGAAATGGAACTCCCATTTGACCCTGTGATCCCACTTCTAAGAATATATCCCAAGAAACCAGAAACTCCAATCAGAAAGGATATATGCACCCAGATGTTCATAGCAGCACAATTCACCATAGCTAAGATCTGGAAACAGCCTAAGTGCCCATCAGTAGATGAATGGATTAGAATACTGTGGTACATCTACACGATGGAATACTATGCTGCTGTTAAAAAGAAGGAACTCTTACCATTTGCAACAGCATGGATGGAACTGGAGAGCATTATGCTAAGTGAAACAAGCCAGTCAATGAAGGAAAAATACCACATGATCTCACTCTTTCATGGATAATTAAGACCATTACAAACTTTTGAACAATAATAAATACAGTGGCAGAGCTGCCTCAAACCGATTGTCGGACTGCAGTGGGAAGGCCAGGGAGGGTTGGGGGACAGGAGGGAGGGGAATAAGAGATCAACCGAAGGACTTGTATGCATCCATATAACCATAACTAATGGACATAAGACACTGGGGGGTAAGGGAGGGCAGGGGCTTGTCAAGGGTGGGGGGGAAAAAAGGACACTTATGTAATACCCTTTGTAATACTTTTAGCGAAAAATAAAAATAAAAAAAAAAGAAAAAATGCTCAAAGTCACTGATCATCAAAGAGATGCAAATTAAAACAACAATGAGTGATACCTCACACCTGTTAGAATGCTACCATCAACAAATCAAAAAATGACAAGTGCTAGTGAGGATGTGGAGAAAATGGAACGTTAGTACACTGCTATTGTGAATGCAGACTCATGCAGCCATTATGGAAAACAGTATAAATTTTCCTCAAAAAATTAAATATGGAACTACCATTTTACCTAGTGATCCCACTTCTAACAATATATCCTAAGAAACCTGAAACACTAATGAGAAAGAAAGTATGCACCCCTGTGTTCTCATAGCATCACAATTTACAATGGTTAAGATCTGGAAACTGCCCATGTGCCAGTCAGTAGACAAGTGGATAAAAAAGTGGTGGTACATTTATACCATGGAATACTATGCAGCCATAAAAAAGAAGGATCTCTTACACTTAGACAGTATTATGCTAAGTGAAATAAGCCAATTAGAGAAAGACAAGTATCACATGATCTCACTCATATGAAAAATATAATGAACAAAATAAGCTAATGAACAGCGTGGATCCAGAGACCTGTAAGCATGGAACAGACTGAGGAATCTCAGAGGGAGGTCATGGGAGGGTGAGTGGGAAATGATCAACCAATGAACTTGTATGCACATATGCATAACCCATGGACACCGAAAATAGGGTGATGAAGACCTGGGGTGTGCATCAGGGGTGAGCTAGAAGAGGGCCAATGGGGGAAAAAGGAGGACATATGTTATACTTTCAATAATAAAGATCTAAAAAAAAAAAAAAGAAATGCCAGAAGTAAAACCCCTCAAAAGTGTATCCTCCCACAAGAGAGCACATAATCTTGTTAACTATGCTACATAGATAAAACTATCCATTCCATGCCTTGCTTTCTGTCACTTACAAGTAATCTTCCTTAAGTTCCCTCCTTAATTCTAAATGCTAAAAAGAAACTGCAAAGTGGCATTCTACAGCATTTGAGAGCTTCTTTTCTGACAGTTGCCATCAGTTTTGTTTTAAATAAACTTAAAAAGTCTCTACAGCTTTGGACATTTTTACATTGACAGCATTTACAGTGAATATTATGTGTATTGTGTCCCTGAAAATTGTGTAACACAGTAGCCAAATAAACCCTTTGCTGTCTCCCATTTATTATGGAAAATAAGCCTAACTATGTATCCTAGCCCATGATCTGGTCTCTTCAACTTTATCTTGAACCACATTTTTCCTCATGCTCTTTGTTTCAGTAATACTAATCTCTTTTTTCCTTGAATATACTAAGCTAATTTTCCACTTTATTATTGTTTTGTGGGGATTTTTTTGTTTTGTTTTGCACTAGCTATTTTCTCTGTCAGAAATGGTCTCCCCACTCATCACACTGTTGAATCCTTTTGTCATTCAGACTTTAGGTAAGTGTTACCTCTTCAGATGGTTCTTCCCAGCACTTAGTTTTCCAGTCACTCTTTACTATATCACTTATTGGGGTTTTTTTTGCATGTTAATATCTGATATATTTCCTTGCTTATATATTTACTATTTACTCTCCCACACACAATGTCAGTTACTGAAAGGCAATCACTGGCATTAATAATAGTCCCTGGCACATTGCAGAAACACAATATGTATTTATTTAATAAAGTTCATTTCCCAGTTAGAGTATGACTTTTGATTAATAAGTTTTAAAAAATTTATTAAATTCTCTTTAAACTTAATTGCTTAGTGGCATCTTCCTCATGTTTTGTTTGTTTTTACTCTTTTTGTGTGTGTGTGTTTTTCTTTCAATTTTTTTGTTTCTATATCCTGTTGTCTCTTTTATCTCTTTATTTCATCCTTTTCATCTTTCTTTTCTCTACATATATTTAATATTTTTTATTGATTTCAGAGAGGAAGCAAGAGGGAGAGAGGGACAGAAACATCAATGATGAGAGAGAGAATTTTTAAAAAAATGATGAAAGAGAAACATTGATCTGCTGCCTCCTGCACACCCCCACTGGTAATTGATCCTGCAACCCAGGCATGTGCCCTGAATGGGAACCAAACCATGACCTCCTGGTTCATGGGTTGATGTGTAAACACTGAGCCATACTACAGGGTAAGGCTGTATTATATTTTTAATATTTGTTCATAATTTTAAAAAATGCTTAGTATAAGTGTTGTACATAGAAGTGGGATCCTTTCACATTTCTGGGGATCCATACATGGGAAGGATGAGGTTTAGTGGTGAGATTTATTGGGGTTGAAATAAATGGCTGCACCCAGGTTCCTAGAGTCTCATCTCCATTTGTTCTACTGTGGAAAAAGTCCAACCTTGTCTTCATCAGGCCCAAAACAAAGACCAAGTATCCAGAAATTCTGTGCCACAGTGAAGCTTAGTCCAGTTGAGACTCTGTCTTTGTCTGGCTAGCATGGTCTTTGTTCCCGGCTGTGCTCTGTGCTCTGTGCTCTGGCTGGCATTATGTTGTTGCTGTACCCAGGCTTGCACTTGGAACCTGCAGTTGGAGTCCACATGGCTGCTAGGGCTGCATGGCTACTATGGCGAGAGAATATGCGAATGAATGGGGCAAGCGCATGTTACTGAGGGAGAGAGAGCTTTGTTAAGCTTGGATTATATTATCTTGAGTTTGGGAAGGACCAGACACATTTTCAAACTAACCAATCAACTTCACAATATGTCATGCCCTGGTGTTGGATTTTTTCCCTAACCAATCCATTTCCTAGAGCTTCCAGGGTTCTATATTCCTTACCTAATCCAATAATTTCCCAGGCTAGACTCCACCCCTTTATGGATCTTCATCTTGGCTCCTGCTGCTCATGCCTCATAGTAGAAGCACCTCCCCCTGTGCTATGTTGACTTCTATTGGGCTTACACCCAGTAGAGGAATTCCCCCTTTCTTGTTTTTTTCTTTCTCTTGATAATCCGGTATAATATCCAGGGATAGATCCTTCCTATCTACTTTGGGGATTATGTCCCAAGGGTTCAGGATGCAGTGATCCCTTGGGGAGCCTATGAATGCTGCAATTTTCTAGTGAAGCAGACTTGTTATCTGATTCAGCCCCCTAGTAAAGTTAGGGTTTTTAATATCTGATTCTATTTGTTCTCTTCCCCTATTAAAGACTAGCTACCTACACTAACATAAGGAGCTAGTGTTAAGGGTGATGTAACTTTGTTAAATTAGCATTTTTAAAGTAGTGTCTGATGGTACAACATTGTTCAACAAAAAGCCACAAAGGAATTGAGATAGAGAAGTTTGTTATTCATAGATCCTTGAAGAAGTACATATCACTACCTCAAGAAGCTACATGGGGAGATCAAGTCATGGTGCTGGCAGAGAGAGTGACAAGACTTGGGGCTATGTCTTTATTAAGGTCTGTAGGTGAAGTGTTTTAAGGTTCCTGAGCTAAGAATAGATTAATCAACTCAAATAAAAAACAGTGGGGTTTTGTTCTTTCCTACAGGGGTCTTATCTAAGGAACACAAGTTGAAAGGCCCTGAGAGGTGGGGGAGACTATTGCTCACAAGGGCTGCTAGAAAAGTCATATTACAAACTTAAATTTACTTGTGACTTTGAGGGCTGTTATCTAGGGCATGTACTTGCAGGAAGGGCTATTGTCAGCTCAAGGCCCTTGCATGCCAATTGGCCACACAAAATGGATTCTGAAGCAGCAATATTAAGGAGCAATTTAGCTAAACTGTTGACATAAAGGCTCCCATGCTCAAAGTACTTCTCTACAGATTGTAGATGATGTATTTATTAATAAAATACAATTCTTATCCTTAACAGTTAATGTCTCAATTCAAGAAGCAAACCATAACTATAAGTGAGATTTAAAAAGGAAAATAGTGGAAAATCTGCTGAATACCAGCTGAATAAGGAACTAATTCATGGAACTGGAAACATTGTTGGTTTATATCTGAGAATGAGAAAGCAAGTTGGATAAAAGTAGAATTTTCAAAGTCCTTAATTAAAAAAAATTGTGAACCTAGGACATTTTGCACATGTATATATTATGACATTTTATGTGGCCTTATACTGGATTTAAGCCTCAATATAAGGAAGATAAGGAGAGGAAAAAGGAAGAAAGAAAATTATTATTATTTTTTAATCCTCACCCATTGATATTTTTCCCATTGATTTTCACAGAGATCAGAAGGGAGGGAGGGTGGGAGGGAGAGAGAGAGGGGGAGAGAGAGAGAGAGAGAGAGAGAGAGATATGTGAAAGAGACACATCAATTGGTTGCTTCCCCAACATCATGCCCCAGCCAGGGCCAGGGATTGAGGTAAGTTCCCTTGACCAGGAATCAAACCCAGGGACCCTTCACTCCGTGGGCCGACAAACCACTGAGCAAAACTGGGCAGGGTGGAAAATATTTTTTTTTATCCCTGAACTAATATGCTAGTTAATTCTATGAAACTTAAGAGATCTGTGCTATTTTGTGCATTTGCCTACCTTCCTTGCTACCCATAAATTATGCCATCTGCATATGAATCCACACAGTCAAGTCATGCTACACGGAGACTTGTTTCTTTCCACTTTGGAAAGCTCATTAATTTAGTATTCATGAGTAACAGATGGTAAAGGTAAGTTAGTTGATTAATAATGGGATTTAGGTTTGTAACCAAGCCTGCAAGCAATTCATCTGTATTGCTGCTTTCCCTCTCCCTCATCCTCCATGGTCCTCCACGTAATATAAAATAATATTTTTAAGAGGTTTAGACTGAATACAGCACTATTTATTTAAGATCTAAGGACAAGAAATGGAGATTTACCAATGAAAACAATCTTGTACTGAAATCATGAGTAATATGTATAGTTGGTTGTACTACCTGGGAAATCAATGCATTACATTAGGGCTTTCCCTTTTTATCACCTTAAAAATCCACATTTTGAGAGAAAGTAAGAAAAGTGATTATTTGAGGTTAATTCACTGGTTGGCTTTTTTACATGGGTTTATATAGAATAATCCAGTAATGATGTGTCTTAAAATAGAACTTTTTATTAATGTTATATGTAATTACTATAGACAGTATTTCTTTGAAGACACCTAAAAATTACAAATTAGCTATTTTAGTAGCTTAATCATTATTTATCTTTGTGGTTTGGGATTTTCTTCCTTACTTATCACAAAACACAACTGTGGCATATAGCTGATTTTTATTGGAACGAAGGAAAAATATGCCTCTGCCTCAACAGGTGTTAGATGTTAGATAAAATTGTCTCATTATATAATTTAAAATTATTTTACTACTCTATAAATATATCCTTTTTTTTTTTTTCTTTCTTGTTCCACCTAGTAAGGTAAATATGACAATCTTGTGAGGTTAGTATTGTTCTTGAAAGTAAGATGTAATCTGTTTCATTCAGTGTTTGAGGTTGCCTCTTGTGTACCCAGCTAGCATAGGTTGAGAGCTAGAGGAAAAGAAAAATATCCTTTGCATACAGAGATATCCAAAGGTTGTGTTGTAAGAGATACTGGCAATGGCACCAGGTGTTAGACCAGGGGAGGCAGACAAGACCTTGGTTCAGCAACCTTGGTACTTGAGTTCTGGCTAAGAAATAATCCAGAACCAACTATAACAAGACTTTTATTCAGAAAGTCACGAAAGTAAAAGAAGTAGTTTTGCTACTTTTCTAGGCCTGGAGCTGAAACATATTTGAGGCTTAGATGTTATCCTTATCCTGAAGGGAAAGGTTGTGCAAAGGCATAATGGGAGTCATATGAGGCCACTCTTGGGACCCTATTCCTCCTCCAAGGGGGTCTGCCACATGACTAGGGACATGCCAGGGGAGGAAAAAAGGATCAGGGGAGGATCCAAATCCCATGACTGATAATATGAAAGGTCAGGGAGTCTAAATAGGATGACCAGAAATATGCTAGGGGAGGAAAAGGTAACCTGGGGGCGGGGGGAGGTCCTTGTTTTCCCAGTTGCTAGGCACCCAGGGCTTTCTGACTTATTGACTTTCTGTACTTGGTCCATTGTCCTTGCCCTGCTCAGGTCTGTCTAACTGCCTACCACAGTTCCTCTGGGTAAAAAGATGACTTACTCTTTTGGGGGATGATATTGTCACAGTAACAAAGCAACCCTGAAACTCTAAACTTATAGTTTTATTTATTTTAAAAACTGCCATGATCCTTATGTCTTCAGTCATATGATTCTAATGAAACTTGATTTTTAAATTAAATTTTAATGCAACTGAAACAGCTAAAAGTTAACATTACCCCCCCCCAAAAAAAAGTGAACAGAGTGAAATAACTTTTTTTCTGCAGAATGAATGATTTGTTTAACTTCGAACCTGCAAATTAGATGAAAATTGGGTATCATGCATATTTTTGTATGTTATAGCTATCTGAATATAAAAATTCAGGGGTTTTATTATTACTCATAAAGAATTTTTTTTCTTTGCAGAGGTATAGACAAAGCAAAACCATATAACTACAACTAACCCAAGAATCACTCCCTGCCCTGACGCCACAATCCCTGATGGATGGGATTAAGAATCTTTACTAGTATAATTACTTTTCTAAATAAGTAAATGATTAAATACATGCATGGATATAAGTGAATTTGGTCCAGAAAGTAATTATTTAAATTACATTGTTACCTGGTAGGGAATTGTTTCTTTGTTTTTCACTAGCTGGATTTATGTTTGCTTTATTTTAAATTAAAGGAAGGCATTGTGAACTTTGTATCATATGCCTGAAAGCCTAGTAATGAGGGGAAAACAATAGTAGAAAAAAATGTAAATGAGGTGAATAGAAAGTATTGGCACTAAGATTTAGTATCCTTAAGGTAGCACTAGGGAAAGTGGCAATTCCCACTAGTGAAGATAATCCCTGGTGTTTCAAGTCTTCTTACAGTGAAGGAATAACTAAGTATGAGAATAAACATCACAAGAGAGAAAGGATATTAAATCCTAGATAAGCCAGTCTCTGAGGGTGTTGACCAGAGTGAACATTTACATAGGGTAACATTTGAGAACAATTGGGGAACAAATTAAGTTTATAACCAGTAAATGTATTAGTATGTTAAGAGAACACACTTACAAAAAAAATTTCCTTATACTTTTTTTACTAGATATTTCTAAAACCACTTTGGATTTACAGAAAAATTGAACAGATAATACAAAGAGTTTTCATATATCACCTCACCCACCCGTTTACATAGAGTTTTGCCTATTATTAACATCTTACATTAGTATGGTACATTTCTTAAAAATAATGAACCAATACTGATCCTATATAATAAAGAGCTAATATGCAAATGATTGTCGCACCCTTGCGCGCTTGCACCTGGTACGGAGGACCTGGGGCTGGACAGGGGGACCTGAGGCTGCACCCCCCGCCCTGGCACCAGGGCCTGGGAACCTGAGGCCGTGCCCCCCCACCCTGCGGGGCTTGATGGGGATGGGGCCGGCAGGGTCTGGGTCTTGCATGATTTCGAGGCATGTGCGGGTGGGAGGGGACTTGACTCTGGGTCCCGCAGCACACCCCAGACTCTGACAGGAGGTAGATTTTCATATACATTTTACTAATTTTCTTTCATCTCTGACACTTCTATTATAGAGAAAGGGCAAATAGCAATATTAAAATATTTCCTCTAATTCCCTTTTAATGTGCATGAATTTCGTGTACCGGGCCACTAGTATATTATAATTAACTAAAATCTATACTTCATTGGGATTTACTTAGTTTTATCTGATGTCTTCTTTCTTCCCCAGGATTCCATCCAGGATACAAAATTACATTTGGCTGTCATGTTTCCCTCGCCTCCTCTAGGCTTTGACACCATCTCAGACTTTACTTGTTGATAATTTTGACAAGTACAAGTAATAATGATTCTATTTGACAAAACTTTAGTCAAGCTTCTCTGTGCCAACTTCTCTACTAGGCCTCAACCTTAGCACCCATTCTTGCTGTGCCTGTGTGTGTAGCCCAGTTTTAGCAAGAATCCTGCTAAGTCAGTTCAGAAAGAATCTCTCACCTCTGGCCTGTTTTCAACAAGAATCCTGTTAAGTCAGTTTAATAAGAATTTTTCAACTCTTGATGTCTCCCCTCAGTATTTATTTTTATATGTTGACCTCTTAATTCTGCTTATTGGTTATAAATTCTCAGCTGTCTTTATTGTATTCAGAGTTGAGCTCTGTCTCTCTCTCCCCTATTGCCATAGTCTTGACACATTGCAATAGTCCTGAATAAAGTTTTTCTTACTGTCATAACATGTGTCTAAATACACTTCCATTTAACACTGGTTGGGAAAATTGTACCATACCCTAATATTGGGATTTGTTTGATATTTTTATCTTAATTATACTGATGTTATGTGTTTAGAAGAAGATTACAGAGGTATAGTACTATTTTCACCATATCTAGGTTTATACTATCAACTTTATTCATGATTGCTGATGTTGGTTTGATCATCAGTCTGAAGTAGTATTTGTCAGATTTCTCCACTGTAAAATTACATTTTTCCCCTTAACACGCTGTATATTTGGAAGGAAGTCACTCTGTGAAGCCCACAAAAAGGGATGGGGATTTATGTTCTACTCCCTTAAGGGTGGGGTATCCACATAAATTATTTGGAATCTTTCTGAATGACAAATTTGTTCCTTTTTCCATTTATTAATTTATTTAACTATTCATGTATATGTCAGTATAAAGCCATTTATATTTATTTTATACTAGAGGCCCGGTGCACAAAAATTTGTGGACGGGGGGGGGGGTCCCCCAGCCAGGCCTGTGCCCTCTCACAGTCTGGGACCCCTCGGGAGATAACGACCTGCTGGCTTAGGCCTGCTCCCGGGTGGCAGAGGACACGCCCAATCCCTAAGTGCAGCCCCTGGTCAGGCTCAGAGCAGGGCCGATTGGGGAGTTGGGGTGCCGCCCCATCATGCACAGAGCAGGGGGGATCGGGAGGTTGCAATGCCACCCTCAGTCACGCTCAGGGTAGACTGATTGGGAGGTTGGGGCACCACCCCCTGTTACACTCAAGGCAGGGTCGATGGGGAGGTTGTGGCGCCACCCCCTGTCACACACAGAGCAGGGCCGATCAGGGGGTTGGGGCGCTGCCCCCTGTCACTCACAGAGCAGGGCCAATCAGGGGGTTGGGGCGCTGCTCCCTGTCACTCACAGAGCAGGGCCCATCAGGGGGTTGAGGAGCTCCCCCCTGTCACTCACAGAGTAGGGCCGATAGGGGAGCTGGGGCACCGCCCCCTGTCACACACAGAGCAGGGCGGATCAAGGGGTTGGGGCGCTGCACCCTGTCACACTCAGGGCAGGGCCAATGGGGAGGTTATGGCTCTACTCTGTCACACACAGAGCAAGGCCCGTGGAGGGGGGTTGGGGCGCCACCCTCTATCACCCACAGAGCAGGGCCGATCAGGGGGTTGGGGCACCGCCACTGTCACACTCAGGGCAGGGCCGATGGAGAGGTTATGGTTCTATCCTGTCACACACAGAGCAGGGCCCATGGGGGCAGGGGGTTGGGGCACCGCACCCTGTCACACAGAGCAGGGCCGATCAGGGGGTTGGCACTGCACCCTGTCACACACAGAACCGCAGGGCAATCGGGGGATTGGGGAGCTCCCCCCCATCAGGCACAGGGCTGATGAGGGGTTTGTCGCTGC
>NW_005875902.1:0-10983 GCF_000147115.1 Myotis lucifugus | reverse complement strand
TAATTTGGCACCCACTCAATGCTTATAGTTGCTTATAGTTTCTTTTCTTTCCTCCCTCCCTCTCCTTCTTGTCTTCCTTTGTAGACTAAACCCCAAGAAACCCAGCAAGCCTTGCTATTTCATAATCATCTGCTAATAGCTTTCCATCCCATTTCTAACAGAGGTCACATCATCCCCGGCTCCTCGTTCTTTTTCTTGTATAATTAAAGAATGTTACCTTTGATGTCTCTTGAAAGCTGCATCTCCGGTCTCACTTTAGCTCTCTTGATCTGTGCCTATAAAATTGTGCTGTGTTGTCATACTTCTTCGTGAAAGGGCTACACTTTCTCTGTGTCTCTCACAGTTTGGTTTAATATAGGGTCACCGATTGAGCATTTTATTGCTGTAGTCTTTCTGTTTCTGATAGAGTTTGGATTCTTTGAAAAGTATTCAACTTCCTCAGTCTTGGTAGCTTTTACATTTGGGTCTCTCCCGCCATGAATTGTTCTTACCTTCCTGGTGTCTTCCTTCCGTTTTGGGGCTCCAGAGCTTTTTGTTAACCTCAGTTTTTGATGAGTTTCTTCCTCTTGGGACAAAATGAGGAAAAATCTAAATCCATTCGGCCATTCCTCTGTCAGTCATTGGTACTGGAGCATGTGCTTCCTGGGTGTCTTCTATGCTCACCAGTATTGGACTGAACGAGCAAGGTCCTTGCTTCCATGGGCACTCAGGCTGACAGGACACTGAGACAAGTAGTGCAGAGGTCCACATCAAGGTCCAGGCAGAAGAGACAGAAGCAGGGTCCTTTGGGAGCAGGTCACACACATACCTGATTCAGACTCGATGAGTCCAGCGGCTTACTGGAGGGAGTGAGAGGAATGTTGGCAAAGGCCTGGAGGCCAAAGCAAAATCTGACACTTGTGAGGACCTAAGATGTCAGGGCTCTTTGGTTGGAGGGAAGGGAGTGGCAGGAGACAGATACTTTTCTTTTTTATTTTTTTAATTAAATATGTTTTGATTGATTTCAGAGAGAGGAAGGGAGAGGGAGAGAAACATCAATGAGAGAGAAGCATAGATTGGCTGCCTCCTTCTTGGGATCGAGCCCGCAACCCAGGCACGTTGCCCTTGGCTAGAATCAAACCCAGGCCCCTTCAGTGGGGAGGCCGACACTCTATCCACTGAGCCAAACCGGCTAGGCCAGCATGTTTCAGGGGGAGCTGGTCCTCTTCTGCACCACTACATGGCGACCCCCGAGACTTGTTCCATGGCTTTTGAACGTTTAAAACAGATCTTTGCGTAGCTGTGTTTCCCGTCACTGACCCGGAGTTTTTTGTTGCAGAGTTTAATTCGCCTCCTAACTCAGATTTGCCAGGGTGTGATTCTCACCCACATCCCCTCCGCACCTCATTGGTCCTCGGGTGCTGCTGCTTCCCCTGAGCAGCGTGTCGTATGTTCCCTTGAAGACAACAAAATCCACTTCTACTTGTCCTCCAACCGCTGAGCTTTTCTGTGAGATAACCCCGATGATCATTGTATCTTGATTTTGAAATACAAATCCCTAACATTTGGGGAATAAATGTGGCTTAATTTCCAATGAATTAAGAGTGTTCTGTATCAAGACACATTTTAACTCCAAAACAGAATATTCATAATTTTAAAAACCTTGAGTTTTATTTCATTGGAAATCTCGCAGGTGCCCTAACATTAGTCAAACTAGAGAAATTGTGCGGTGGCCCAAGGTGAGGTTGCTGAGAGGGGCTGGAAACAACAAAGTGAAATTCAGCTGGGAAATCCAGTAGCTATTACCCTGGGGGAGGTAAGAACAAAGGCTTCCAGTGATGGGATAAGCCCGAAATCTGGCCTGAAGGGAAAGAGTCTTAAGGGAGATGGTGAGACGCCCCGGCCCCAGGAGGAGATATGCCCTCTCCGTGGGGGGCTGCAAAGCTAATCAGCTGATATTGTGCAGGTCCCAGGAGGCACCTCTAGGAAGCAGGGTGTTGACTTGTCCACTGAGTGGGATGCAAATCTGCATGCTGGCTGTGCTCCTGACTTGTGAGTGGGATAAAAGGAGGTGTGTTTCCTACTTTAGAGAGCAGCAGAAAAGTGCCCATGGCAGGTGCTAGGAAACAGGCCACTCCCTCCCTTTTTCAGCGTGCTTTCCTGGAATAAGCCCGCTTTCAAATTCAGTGAGATTTCACATCCCCCCCCCCCATCCCTGTTTTTCCCTTTAAGTAAGGAGTCATGAGTCATGGGATGTCATTGCCCTGCTCCTCACCCCGAGGTCAGTGTTTGCGGAGACCATTCAGGTCCTTGTTCTCCTCGAGGACACACACCAAATACCAGGACAGAGACATCCAGGAGGCTGCACAGCTGGTGGTCTGAGCCTGCTAAGCAGGCGCTGTGCTAGGGAGGCTCTGGGGGAGTGCTAGACCTGAGAATGGGTGGGGAAGGGCACTGCTCAGAGGCGTCTTTATAGTCAAGACCCAAGTGACAAAAAAGAGCGCGTCATGAGAAGGTGTAAGGGAGAGCATTCCACTGGAAGAGTGTAAATTTTTTTTTTTGGGTGTGTGTGTGTGTGTGTGTGTGTGTGTGTTTTGTGTGTGTGTGTGGCCATGTCCAGGAGCAGAGCGATGGCTAGTTTGATGGGCTGGTAAGGGGGTGAGATCAGGTTGTGGACCAATGGAAAGCCAATGGAGTGAGTGCCATGAGTTGATTTTTATTGGAGGAACATCGCTGTGTGTGTGTACTGCTCTGAAGAGTAGAATTAGGGTGGTTCCTCCCTAGGTTGTTGCAGTAGCCCAGATGGGAAATGGTCCCCTCTCAGAAATGGTAGCCAGCAGAAACGAGCCCTCTGTGCCACCTTTTAAGCCACTGGCTTTGCTCTTGAATTCATCCAATTCACACACATCATTATGAGAGATGTCTTGAGGTTCCCCATTGACAGGCGAGGACACAGAGGACCAGTAAGGCTAAGTATTGTCCATTCTTATGTGGTTCAGAAATGACTGAGCCAGTGTTTGAACTCACATAGTTTGGCTCCAGAGCTCAACTTCTTATTTTCGGATTCTTTTTTCATTTTGCTTTTCTGGTTGGGTGTTTTTTGCTTCTTCGTATTTCAAATCTTTGACTTGATTCTTGCGTTCCTCTGGTCTGCTATTGGGTATAATATTCTTTATTTCAGTCCGTGTATGCTTACTTTCTAGTTTCTTTATCGTAGCATCGAGGGTCTCATTAGTTTTCGTGAGGCTCTCCTCGAGTTTTTTGCAAACCCTCAAAATTGCGATTTTTAGCTCCATATCCTCCATTTCTGTCATGTTTTTTGTCTCCGCATTTTTTATGCCTTCTTGGTGCACCCCCTTGTGGTCTTTGTGCGCAGTCTTGTTCTAGTTAAGCCCAGATTGTTGTAGTTAATACTAGAGGGATTTGACCACCAGGCTGACTGGCTGTGAGAATCAGCTGTATGGAAAACTTCTGTCCTC
The DNA here is from genome assembly GCF_000147115.1 of Myotis lucifugus. Classification (NCBI taxonomy): domain Eukaryota; kingdom Metazoa; phylum Chordata; class Mammalia; order Chiroptera; family Vespertilionidae; genus Myotis; species Myotis lucifugus. The sequence continues at coordinate 7,525 of NW_005875902.1, read as the reverse complement.
TGGGAGGTGCTAATCTAGCCTTTGCCTGAGGCGATCCGGCAAATGGCTCTGCGCAGGGCTTGGGCGGGGCGGGATCAACAGGGCGGGCAGAGGGAGCAGTTATGGCCGCTCTCAGTCCCGTTCCCAGAGGCTCTGCTTCTCAGAACCCCGGCAGCCGCTGCAAACCTCGGAGAGAAAGCTGCCCTCAGGTTCCAACTGGTGCCGGATAATCCCGCTTCTCCCGTTTGAGTCTGGGTCCCTAGAGACTCGCCCGGATCTGGAGCCCAGAGTCTGAGACTCACTCCCGACCGAAAACGACAACCGCACCCTCAGCCACCAGCCCGCTTTCGCGCGTACCTCGGTACCTTTGTATTTTCCACACTGCGCCTCCTCTGAGCCTCCTCTGCGTTGTCTTTCCTTCTAGTTGTAGAGTCTCTCTTCAGCCAGCCTTCCTGTGGTTCTGGGTGATGTCCGTTCCGTCTTTTAGTTGTATTTTTGAAATGGTTGTTTGCGGCAGCGGTCTCCGGTGTTTACCTACGCCGCCATCTTTCGATGCTCCAGAGCTCAACTTTTTAACCCATCCCCAGAACTGCTGAGTCTTCGAAGTGGTGGTCCCCGTCTGTGCAGGGGCCTGTGGTTTAAGCTCATTAGGGGCGAGCTTGGGAACGCTGTGGTAACCGGTGTTGGTGTTCAGTGGCGATGGCACGGGCTGGGAGGGCCCTTGGAGGGAAGGCAACCTGTCGCCCAGGTCTCCAGACATGCAGTGGATCCCAGCGTGGAAGACACAGGTATGCTTGGTGCCACCTCTGCAGTCGCTGCACTCCAGGCATGGCTGCATAGTAGGGGAGGAGACATTGCTTCTACACTGATACTCTCCTAAAGAATTGGAAGTTACATATGACCTGGTTCTGGGGAGGCCTCTGGGTCCTCTCTGTGTCCCTCTATTTGGGGAGGATGAGTGTGTGAGGAAACAGTGCCAGGCGCTGGGCTCTTGACCCCATTACATGATCTCATTTAGCTTTTGCACAAGCCCCTTTGGCAGTTGAGTTGCCTGGGCTCACAGTGCGGGTTTGAGTCTGGACTCCATGGCCGAGGTTTGGCGGGAGCATGTGAGGGAGGCCTCATGTGCTTTGCTCTTCTACTTGTCTTGTTAAACTGCCCCGCCCTCCATACAGTCACGAGCTTTCACATGTCACCAGGATAATACAGTATCTGGCCCCACCTAGACCTTGTTTGGGGAGAGTGACCCTCACCTGTCCCTCTGAGTGACATACAGGGCGTCAGATAACCTTGCCCCCCCAGGGGTGGAATTGGCAGGGACAGAGCACCCCTTTATTTATAAGCATTCTTGGAGTGTTATTGGGGGAGGGAGTGGGGGGGGGAGTACAAATAGACCTTTTTGCCCCCAAACATCTTGGCATCCCACTAATATGGGCAGGGCAGTTCTGGTCTCCAGGCTTTGGTATCTCAGATAAACTGAAAGAACCGTGGGGAGAAGCAGTTAGGCATGATTAAGGGGCTGGAGGAATGATTTATGAGGAAAGATGAAAAAGACTGAATATGAATAACAGGGACAGTGCAGGCTAGAGAGACACATGACAACTCTCCACGAATAACTTAAGGCAGCGGTTTTCAGCCGGTGTAATGCAAGGATTTTTAAAACATGCAAGACTTGACTATTTAGTCAGGGACACTAACCTTTTCCCCTTAGATTGTCAAATAACAAAATGACAACATCCAACACAGCAATAGCTGTTTGGTGCGAATGAATAAAAATTATAACCTATTTTTTTGTTGCATCGGCAAAAAATTATATTTGTTGGTGTGTTGCAGAATTTTAGTAATTAGTTCATGTATGGCATGAGATGAAGAAGGCTAAAAATTGCTGGCTTAAGGAAATAGATGCTAAGGAGGGACAAGACTCAGAAGATAGTCAAGGGGGAGAGAGTGGGACCCCTTTCTCTCAGGGACCGGCATGTAGGGCTGGTGTTTGCTGTGAAGACTGATGTGAGCTATCCCACTCGTCTGCATACCTTTATGCTTCAGGGGACTTGATCTGACCTGAGATATGTCGGGGTCTGGTTAGGAAGATACAAGTTGTAAGAAAGCCCCCTACTGTATCAGAAAAATCGGAAACGTTGATATTGAGACTTGTAAGAGTGATAACGGATCCCCTGAGATATTTATAACTAGAAGAGTCTGAAAGTTATGGAAAGTTATTACAAGGCGTTTAGAGAGGGCAGAGGGATGGCTTCTTAGATATGTTTATTGATTCCCCAACATTGACGTAGTGTCACACACAGGAGAAACAGAAATTACGACCGTGGCTCTTGATTTTATATTTTGGGGAGAGACTGCACCAAGTAACACATGAAATCAATTAAGAAACCTATCAACAAGTATGAAGTAACAGGATGAAAGGCATGACCTGGGGCTGGGGAGGGCAATTTCTGATTCTAAGGGGCTTTTACAATAGGGCTCTGACTCCATGGCAAATTTCAATCCAGTATGAAATTTCTCCTAATTAACATTTCCCTTCTTCTTTCCAAATAGCAAATTTATGGACTCTCAGAAAATCACAGAACACATCTACCGATGCTGCATTTTCTCTCTGCTTGATCCATTCCAGCTGTTATTAACTTTCATGTCTGACTTTCACTAATTTATGAGGACTTCTGAGCTGCAGTCTGAATGCTCCTCTGAATTTTAGATTCTTGGGGGGCAAATTTCACATTAGTTGATCATGACCCTTGCTAATATTTTAGCCAAGCATGCGAGTTTATTGCTGCCTCATAACCTTCCCAGGGCCCTCTGGGGGGTGCGCAGTTAGGGTAGGTCAATGCTGACTTCACTATGCACCCCCACCCGATTGATCAAACCTGAGCATCCTCCACCTGTCTCTTCCGGCGTGTAGTTCCTGCCCATATAGTCTCACAAGCTCATAAGTAATAGTTTTCTGGATTTTCACAGGCCTGTCCTGTGATCTAAGGCAGGTAAAAGTTCTGGCATTTTTGTGTACCATAGAGGCTGCTGAAAATGCACTTTTCCTCTCTTCTCTTTCTGCTGATGGATCACAGTAACAAGGAACTGAGTCTGGGGCATGAAACATTCAGGTGCAGTTTTTGGTCATTCATGTTTGATTTTTCTTAGATGTGACTCCTTGTCATGCTTCATATCGTCTTGATGGCCATGTACTAGTTATTCTTGCTGTCTGGGAGCACAACCAGAATACTGAAATAACCCGGTGAATATGGAGGCCAGTGGTCAGCACTTGGTACTCTCTACCCCACAGAGGAAATAAGTTTGGAGATCTATCTTATATATTTTTTTTTGGAAATCTACTTCAATAGGATATTCTAAAAAAAAAAATTCTCTCTTCTTGATAACAGGACAGCCTTTTTCCTTTGGTGCCAGTCACCTATTAATTTTTAGATTTTTCTGAAGCGTCTCTTTCATAACGAGCCACCAGGTTAGCATGACTGTAAGGCATGGGTTTTTTTTTTTTCTGCTGCTTTCTGTCATGAGGATTAAGATTACAATTAGAAGCTCTGTTAAACAGCTTGATAGTAGAGCTGTGATTGGCCCCTCTTCTAGAAGAGTCAAGATCCTACAGGGTGATGATGTGTGGAAGTGTGAGCTCTCCTGTCATGTGAATTCCTCCCGATACGAGTGTGTGGAGCGAGGTTTGAATGTAGACTGGCTGAGAAGCTCTGCAGGCTGTGTTGTGTGGTTGAGTTTTAGAATTAATGAACTTGTAGCCATCAGCAATACTAATGATTGTGTGTGGCGTTTCCTTACTTATCCTTATTTAGCTAATACTTTAGATGAAGGTAAACTATTTCAGAGTGCCTGCTTTGTTTTGAGTGACAGTCTAGTTTTGCAAGGAGCCACGGTAGAAATGGAGGCATTCCGAGAAGTTGGAGCTTTGTTTTTTCCACCTAGGCATAGGTAATGTTTTTCTGGTGCTGTTGCTTTTTGTATTTTTAAAGAATTTAATTCTTTAAAGTAAATATTCCTACCGTTTTTTCTCTTAGATAAAATTAATATTGAAGGTGGCCTTTTTGTGTTCTGAAATCGTAGGAGAGGCTTTTAGGCACTGGGGATGATGACAGTGGGACCTGGTGATATGCATAGAATTAAAGCAGTTGATTCTTGGTAGGATGGTAAGTAAAGATTCCTGTGTTTTCCTTTTCTTTTTAAAAATATATTATATTATTGATTTCAGAGAGGAAGGGAGAGGGAGAGAGAGATAGAAACATCAGTGATGACCCACACTAGGGATCAAGCCTGCAACCTGGGCATGTGCCCTGACCGGGAATTGAACCGTGACCTCCTGGTTCATAGGTCGATGTTCAACCACTGAGTCACCTGGCCAGCCTCCTGTTCTTTTTTTAGCTCATTTTCACCTTGAGCTTTTTGTAGTTTCAGTTAAATGCTTTCTACATTCTACCTGTTAATGTTGGCTCATCTCTGCCAAGTGATGTCAGGTTTAGATGAACCATTAGAGCTAATGTTCTGAGGGTGCCAAAATGGAATAAGTGAAGCCATGAGCCTCCTCCGATCCACTAGGGATTCTAGAGAGATTTACTAGGATTCCACCCGAGTGATATTCCAAACTGGGAAAGCTGAAGCATGTGCAAGCAAAGTTCTCTCTTAGAAACTGGTTTATAAAAACTAACCAGGAAAAACAGATTTGTAAAAGCGGAACCTTCTTTTTATTTATACACTAGTGGCCCAGTGCACGAAATTCATGCACCTGGGGGGGGGGGGTGTCCATAAGTCCGGCCTGCACCCTCTCGAAATCCGGGACCACTGTCTCCTAACCACTCGCCTGCCTGCCTGCCTGATCGCCTCCTACCTGCCCTCCCCTGCCAGCCTGATGGCCCACAACTGCCCTCCCCTGCTGGCCTGATCGCCCACAACTGCCGCGACCTGCCTTCTCCACTGGGACCCTCCTCTGTGGGAGGCGGCGGAGATGCCGGACTGGCCTCCTCTGCGCCGTGTGGAGCCGCGGGACCCCCAGGCCTCATCACGTGGAGTGGCCACTGGGCCCTACCTCTGCTTTGTGTGTGGCCATCTTGTGGTGGCCATCTTGTGACGATATTGCGCGCAAGGGTCACCTAGGCTCTTATTAGTATAGATATGGTGATTATTTGATTAATCCAATATTCATTAGTTATTTTCCTGTTGAGTCAAAAAGAAACCTTGAAATTCTCTTAAAGAAATTCTATTAAAGAAATTCTCTTTATAATTTAACAGTTTCCTGTGTTTTTATTGAAATTATGTTTATGAGTAACACACTCATTTCAACAGTTCATGAAGTTAGTGTGAAAGCTAAAGTCGCTCCATCCATCTTTCCTGTTCCAGCCCCAGTCCCAAGTATAATTTTCGCTATTTCTGTTTTAGGTTTTGTCTTTTTTTTTTTAAATAGAAAGTCCAGAATATGCTTATATATTTGTTTTTTTGATATATCAAGTCTAGATATTTTCACTCAGTACAATTTATTGACTCTCCAGTATGAGAATTAACATTCAGTTTTCTAACACTGTGCCCTCCTCTTCTTTCATTATTGATATTATGTTATCTGTCTAATGGTTATTTTTATCACTTTAAAGAATGTCTTAAAACTCTAAACCTTTTGATTTTTCAGTTCAGAAGATGAGGATATTAGGTCACCCTGCCCATTCCATCTTCTGGAGTCAAGTTTTTCTATTATAGTGTTACAGTTGTTAATATCTCCATGGTATCTCACAAACAGCACTGCATCTGCCATGTCTGTGTACGTAGGCTGACTCTAAAAGTTAAAAGCAATGAATTCTTAGCATTGAAGTAGAATGTTAGGACCACACCTACTTCTTTGAGGGTCCAGCATTTTAATCCCTAGATCAGTGATGGCAAACCTATGACACGCGTGTCAGAGGTGACACACGAACTCATTTTTTTGGTTGATTTTTCTTTGTTAAATGGCATTTAAATATTTAAAATAAATATCAAAAATATAAGTCTTTGTTTTACTATGGTTGCAAATATCAAAAAATTTCTATATGTGACACGGCACCAGAGTTAAGTTAGGGTTTTTCTAAATGCTGACACGCCGAGCTCAAAAGGTTCGCCATCACTGCCCTAGATCATCCAGTGGTGATGGGTCTAGCATTAAGAACAAGTGTTTTATATATTCTTGCCCTTTCTTAATTGCTTGCATACCTACTGAATTGCATTTTTGTAGTTGCTTTGGGTTTTCCTCTATTGTTTGCCTTTATAAACTTTTTAAAAAATTTATTTTTATTGATTTCAGAGAGGAAGGAAGAGGGAGAGATAGAAACATCCATGATGAGATAGAATCATTGATCAGCTGCCTTCTGCAAACCCCACACTGGGGATCAGGCTGCAACCTGGGCATGTGCCCTGATCAGAATAGAACCGTGACCTCCTGCTTCATAGGTTGACGCTCAACCACTGAGCCATGCTTACTGGGTCCTTTATATTATTCTTATATATTTTTTCTTCCAACTTCCTAACTATATTTTTTACACATAAGGGAGAGGACCCATCTTTCTTGGGCATTTCATTCTCGCAAGCAATCTGGATCTGGTGTCTCAGGACATCCCCTCACCATCATCCTGATTGGAACTACTGTTTCCTGGGTCCTAACTGACTTTGTCATTCTTAGTTTATCCTTTTTTTTAAAAATTTATCTTTGATGTTGAAAGTATTACAGATGTCCCATTTTTTTTCCCATTGATCCCCCGCCCCCTGCCCCAGGCCTTCACCACACTATGCTATTTCCTTTTATTCTATTGGAGTACATCAAGTAACTTCCCAACAAGGAAGGAGGTACACTTTCTGAGTTCTTACATATATGATATCTTTTTTTTTAATGTGATAATATCATTATTCTTCCCTTGCTTTTGTTTGATAGTTTAGCTAGAACTCTAACTTCAAAAAACCACCCCCACCCCAAGATCTTTGAAGACATTACTACATTTTCTGTTAAGATCCAAAATTATAGATGAGAAGTCTGATGCCCCTTTGATTTGAATTCCTTTTAGATGGTTCCTTATTTTTCCCCTGGAAACTTTTGATCCTAAAAGCAATAGGTATTTAAAATTTTATTTTATTTTCATTCATTTTGCTTATCACATGGGTGGAACCTTCCAATGTGAAGATACATTCTTTGTCTCTGGGGATGAGTTTTATTCTATTCTATTTTAAATCATTTACCTGCCCTGGTTTCTCTGTTCTTTCTTTCTAAGACTTTGCTTCATTGAATATTAGGTCTCCTGGGTTACTCCTCTGTGTCTCTCATCTTTTCTCTCACATTCTTCCCCTGTCTGCTTCTGGTTCTGTGTTCTGGGAAATTTTTTTGAATTCATACTTCAGTGCTTTTAGTGATATTTTAATTTCAGCAATCATTTTTAATTTTCAGGCGTTAAAAAAAAATCTCATATAGCTCCCCTTTTTTGGGTGCCTTTTGTACATAATACAGTTGGCCCATGAATAATTCAGGTGTTAGGGGTGCTGATCCCTCCCAACACAGTTGAAAATC